>NW_025360864.1:0-1746 GCF_016433145.1 Gracilinanus agilis
ACTCTGGGACAATCACATGTAACTGCCTTTGCTACTAGCAGCAATGCAATGATCCAGGATAATCCTAAAGGACTTATGAGAAAGAACGTTATTCACATCCAGAGAAAGAACTGTGGGAGTAGAAATGCAGAAGAAAAACATATGATTGATCCTGTAGTTCTATGGGTATATGATTGGGGGTTTTGTTTTTCAAAGATTACTCTATTACAAAAATGGAATATGGAAATAGGATTTAGAGCAATAATACATGCACAACCCAGTGGAATTGTCAGCTCCAGGAGAGGGGAGGAGAGAGAGAGAGAGTGAGAACATGAATTATGCAACCATGGAAAAATATTCTAAATTAATTAATTAAAAAAACCTTCTTTATTTCTCCCTAATGGGCAATGAGCTTTCCTTCCCTGAACCTCATAGAGTCCTTTTGTTGGTAAAGATTTAACAACTGCCCTCCCCATCCCCACCCCCACCAATAATGTGTTTTATGTTTTCTCCATCACTTTTATAATGATCACAAGAACAGTGAATCAAGCCCCAGATTTGTAGGTTTGCTGATGTCTGAGATGTAGATGTTCATGCTGAAAATTAAAATGAAGGTTTCTCTCGAGCTGGCTCCAGAAATTCCTGTTTATATTTCTCTAAATGACTTGTCTTGTAATAGAGTCATTTGTATACAAGTCGTATCCCTTTGACTGGGCCCCTAAGTCAGTCTCGCTTAAATTCTGTGCCTCTTTTGGCACTGCCTTGTGGGAGCTTGACATGGGTCGGATGAACTGCAACTTATAATTGTTATTTCTTCAGCCTATTTGTTCCATTTGCTTCTGATTTATACCTGACGAAAGAGGAAAACCCAATTTCCAGCCAGACAAGGAGAGAAAACAGCCCATCTGGCATCCACATCTGCTTCTATGGAGATTGTAGTGTTTTAAGGGATTAAATAAGACCACATCCTTGGCAA
This sequence comes from Gracilinanus agilis, assembly GCF_016433145.1. Lineage (NCBI taxonomy): Eukaryota > Metazoa > Chordata > Mammalia > Didelphimorphia > Didelphidae > Gracilinanus > Gracilinanus agilis. The sequence continues at coordinate 956 of NW_025360864.1, forward strand.
AAAAAAAAAAAACAACTGCTTTTGGCAATTAGTCTAATATTATTACTAATAGTGATAACAACAATAATATTAAGTGGCAACATGAGATAGTGGAAAGCCCTGGGTTCAAGTTCTTCTTGACAAAGACCAGTTATGGGTGTGTGTGGAGGGAGAGAGAGGGAGAGGGGGAAGAGGGGAAGAGACGGGGAGGGAGAGACAGACAGACAGAGAGAGGGAGGGAAGCACCTCCACAGAGCTCTGCACACATGATCTCATGAGCAGAGCGTAACCATCCTCTGGGCAATGGTCCAAGTCTCCTATATAACTGCGGCTTCACTGAGAAGCCAAGAGGAATACAATGGAGGTTGGTTGCTTTCCCCAAGGATGTTTGCTCACTTTTACTAACTGTCTCAAACTGGATGCCGTACTAGACACAAAAAATAAAAAAACAGCTAATTATCAAGAAAATCAGATAACAAAGATCACATCCCTCCAACAAAATAAGAGTTTAAAAGTTTCTTGGGGGAAGATGGCTTTTTTTTTAAGGGGGGTGGGAGTGGAGGGGCCTTTGCAGCTAAGACAAATAGTTAAAAAAAAATTTTTAACTCTTACCTTTTCATCTCAGAATCAATACTATGTGTTGGTTCCAAGCAGAAGAGAGGCTAAGGGCTAGACAATGGGGGTTAAGTGACTTCCCCAGGGTCACACAGAACGTATCTGAGGCCACATTTGAACCCAGGACCTCCTGTCTCTGAGCCTGGCTTTCTGAGCTCTGAGCCACTCAACTGCCCCATGTTTATTATTTTTTTTTT
>NW_025360865.1:0-5612 GCF_016433145.1 Gracilinanus agilis
GAGAGAGAGAGAGAGAGAGAGAGAGGGAGAGAGAGAGAGAGAGGAGAGAGAGAGAGAGAGAGAGAGAGAGACTGTATATGAATAGCCTTTGAAGCCTCCATATACCACACAGTCTAAGGGATTTTACTGATTTTTCCAATAGGCCCTCCATCTTTGAAAAGTGTCAAATAGTATGGGTTCTCCCCAGGCCATGCCTGACTGTCTGCCCTTGGTTCAGTGGCTATCGGTCTTTAGCGATCATTCCTATTTCATGGTAGAAGAAAGAGAATGAGAGACCAGAAGCTGATGAGGCTATGAAAAGCCCTTCAGAGAACAAGGGGCAGCAGGTGGGAGAGGGCAGGATCCTATTCAAACCAGGCTCTTTAAATGCCAGTTAATAAGTTAATACCACTGTCCCCAGAGTCAGCAACTCCTTCCATCCTTCTTAATTAAAAAGAACTCCATGTCACCATGGAATTGAGAGAGGGCTGTAAATGATTTACGAACCAGGCGGGCTCCCCCTACTCAGGGGAACATGGAGAGGAGATTCATCAGCAGACACGGCATTCTGCCTGTCACTAATGAGAGCCAGGGTAGCAATGTGGCAGCCTGGGAAGCAGCCACCTCTGCAGTCTTGCCTGGTGGGCTCAGACAAAGCAGGGGCAGCTGGCAGCGAAGGACAGGAAAGCAGAATTTGAGATACGAGGGTCACTAAGAAATAAAGACTATTGCTTGCCCCTGCCTCTTCCCTCTTTCGCTTCTATCTACATTAGGAGAGCAAAGAGATCACGAGGCTTCTGTTCTCTATTTCTATCAGAGGTATGCAATCAAAACTACTTCCAGAGAAGAGAGGACCTTGTATATTTGGGCATTCCTGCTGGGAGGAGGACTGGGAAATTCTAGATCTGGAAGGGACCTCAAAGAACACCTTGTCCAGCCTCATTTTACAGATGAGAAAAATATGGGCTGCGTGGACATAATTTAACCAATGTCCACTTCCTCTCCATAGCTTCTTCACCTCAGCCACCACAGCCCTGTTCTTTCCTCCCAGAAACCTCCAGACAAAATGCACAAACAGCACTTAATAGGCCACAGGCTCTTCACGGAGCTAAGGATGATCCCTTCCACAAACCAGCAATAAGGGAATGGATGGAGATGTACAGCTTGGGCTCTTGTAAAGGAATAAATTCTTCCTCCTCCTTAGCTAACCCAGCTTTCATTCCATCTTGGGGGTCTGGGGACAGACCTCCAGACTGAAAAAGGTAAGATGGCTAGTACAGAAAGAACCCTCCCCTTTGCTTGACTGGACCAGCTTTTTTGCTCCCCTCTTCTTTCCCACCCATGCATGATTCCAGTGGCCAGTTCTGAGAGCAGGCCTCCTTCTCTTCCCTGACGACACTCTTCACCTTCAAGAGCCCATAGTCCTCTCTGAGCCACAAAGGGCTGGTCCAGCTCAACATCCTGGCAGAAAAAGGCTCAAACTTACCAAGACCCCCAGAGACATGATGTTTTCCAGGAAGCTTCTTTTCTAGCTCTTACCTTTTTCTTCTAGTGTTTCATCACATACAAACAACATATGCATATACAAGCCCTACTTCTCCCCAGAGGTTCAGCAAAAATAACCAGGAGGAGACAGGCTGAGGCAGTGGGACTGGGGGCTGGAATTTATACATCATCCAATCCCCGCTTTAATCTTTGCCTCCCCCTGGGAGAGTAGAGACAATCAGCTTTGGCTGGGTCTCAGGCTGATGTGACCTGTATTCTTTGCTGCAGTGCCCAGAAAAAGATGGGAATTCTGGGTATATACAAGCCTGGGTATATCTGCATATTAGGCCCAGATGAAAACAGCCCTGGGAAACCTTTGATGATGTTGTGTTAATAGCATAGGCAAAAAAGCACTTTAGGGATTCTCTGAACTTAGTGGAAAGTCAACAAGATTTTGGATTGATCATGAAGAGAGAAAGGAAAAAGGCAGCTTAGAAAATTTCCTGCTTGCTAGGCCTAAGGCCTCAAAAGGAGGTACTTTTTTTCCTGGCCCATCTTCCTCCTTTTAAAAAAATTATTTATTTATCATTCATTAAAAATTGTTTAAGTTCTGAATTCTCTCCCTCCCACCCATTGTGAGGGCAAGAACTATGTTATCAGTTATACATGCGAAATCATGCAAAGCATGTTTCCATATTAGCCATGTTACAAACAAAACAAAACAAAAAAGCAAGAAAAATAAATTGAAAAACTCCTTCTCTCAAAAACCTGAGGAAGGGGAAGACTGACCAGACCAAGATGTACTTTGAGTACATCTTGGAGGCTCAGCTATCTGGTCCTGCAGGGAATCCCCCTGAGGGCAACCATGCAAGTGCCTAGTTTGCCTTTACACATTTCCATTCAAACAGGAAGCAAGCTGCAATGGCCAAGTCCCTGAACACCCCAGTCTGACAGCAGGGGAATTGGCCCTGCTTGATATGCTCCCAGGAAACATCGGTCTTTCCCTTGCATATCACTAGGCAAGAAATGAAAGTTCTGTTTCTTATTCCCTCCACAGCCACTGGCTCCACCTTAGGTAACCACCGCTGTATCTTGGGGCTTTCTTTGTCTTCCAGCTATTGCTCAGAACACGTCTGGATACGATACTTGCCAGCTTCAAGTGACATCCTTCCTCCCTTCTGTACTCAGCATACCTACTAAAATTAGGTCTTGCTTTCACGTCCCCATATTTTCACCCACTTAGAAGAACTTCTCCAAATCAAAGGGTGAATGCTGCCTGTGTTTGTTCCTCCCCTCTCCCTTTTCAGATTCCAAGGCACTTTTAAGGCTAGAAGAGATTCCCTCTGCCATATTATACAGGTTTGGTTTAATCAGAAGGACAGCTGGGAGAAACAGGATATTATCTGAAGGATTCAAGGCAGCCAGGAGTGCTACCATCTTGGTATAGTAGGAAAAGTATTCATTTTATTTGTAGTCAAAAGGTGGTTTCAAATTAGGATTTTGCCATTTACTGTGGCCTTGTGACAAATAAGTTCACTTTTCTGGGATTCATTTTTTTTTTCATCTATAAAATGAAGGGCTTGGCTTAGATGAGCTCTAATGTCCTTTCCAGAATCAAATTCTATAATACTTTGAGTCAACAAGCATTTATTAAGCACCTACTATGTATCAAATCTCTGAAATCCTAAACAAATGATAACTAGATCGATGACCTCTATTGAACAGCCTGGGAAATGAAGGCTCAGATTAAAGTATATGTCAGAGGTCCAGTTACCTGGGACTCAAAGCTAGTTTGACAAATTTCCTCATAGACTCCAATCAATATCTTCCTTCTGCTTAAATCTAAGGGGACCCAGGTGAGAATGAGTATGGAGAAGGGGAGCACATGAATTAGGAAAACTTGACAGTAAAGCAAATTTCTTCCTTCCCTCTCTATAATCCCCTTCTTCATCCCTTGCCATCTATTTTCATTTTCTATTAGCTTTCCTTTGGGAAGACTCAATTTGCATTTAAATAGAAAAATCTTCAGAATGGCTCCAATATAATGTTAAGGTGTTAATTACAAATTCATTCCTCTTTAAAAATTAAGACCCTTCAGTTCATCTTGGTGGTAAGGGAGAGGCAATAGGAATGCTTAGTATTTATAAGTTATTATTATTTAACATGGTTTACTGCAGGTCCTTACTGCAGAGGGCAGAAGAGAGGTGTTTTTTGAGGAGCCTGAAAGGTATAGGAGCAGGTGTTTTCTGGCTAGGAAGACCCAGGCATTGGTTGTACACTTCCAGAGATAAAGGGATGTCTAATGACATGACTAATAGTAGTACTAAAGTACAGAATATGCAGAAATTGTTGAAGAAGGCTCATGCTAACAAAAAAGTGTGTTTTAAAAAAAGTTATATGGAGGGCCGGTAGCTAGCTGGCTAAGAGGATAAAAAGCTAGGTCTGGAGGTAGGAGGTCCTGGGTTCAAATGTGATCAAATACACTTCCTAGCTGTGTGACCCTGGGCAAGTCCCTTAACCCTAATTGCCTAGCCCTCACTGCCCTTCTGTCTTGGAATTGATATTTAGTATTGATTCTAGGGGAGAAGGTAAAAGGTTTTTTTGGTGTGTTGTTTTTTTTTAGTGTCATATTGGGGGAAAAGAGTATAAAAGAAGGGATAGGATCACTGATTGGAGACGGATGGAATAACAATAACAGATGATGAAGGGGAAGCAGAGCTGCTGGACTCAAATTTGTTTTCTCTGTGGAGGAGAATGATCTCGGGACTGGAAAAGACAGAACTAAAATACTAATTGGGAGTTGATACTCAATATCATGAAAGAAATGAGCTTGCCCTTTAAGAATTCGAGTGCGCTAGCTCCGATGAACTGTGTCCTAGAATACTGAAAGATTTGGCAGATGGGACTCCTAAGCCACAAAGATTTCTGAGTGATCTTTAAAAGAACGTGGAAAGAAGATATGTCAGTGCTGCAAGACTGGAGAAGGGCAAATATTGTTCAGATTTTTTTTTAAAGGAAAGGAAAAAAAGGAAGACAGTCTGCAGATTGTAGGGTGGTAAGCTTCCTCTTGGTTCTTGGCAAAAGATTAGGACATTGTTAGGGAAATGGCCAATGAACACGGAGAAAAAGAAATGGAGGTCACAAGGAGCAGGGCTCCATGAAGACCATATTATGCTTAGCTAACCTAATGTCTTTTTTTTTTTTTTTTTACAGTTACCAAACAGTAGGTCAGAGAGATAGACATCACTTACTTAGATTTTAGCAAAGTATTTGACAATGTTATTTATGCTCATGTGGAAAATTCAGAGAGATGTGGGCTGGATGACAGTAGAATTAGACATATTCAGAAGAGGTTGAACAGCCAGATCCAAAGAATAGTTCATTCTTCCATCTTAACTTGTAGAATACCCCAGGGATCTATCTGTGCTTGGCTCTGAGCTGTTTACAATTTTTATTGATTACTTGGCTAAAGGCATAAGTGGCATGCCTATCTGATTTGCAAATGACACTAAACTGAGATAACAGAGTTAGGATTTGAAAATATTTTGACAGGCTAGGAATATTGAGGTAAACCTAATAAAATAAAGTTTAATAGGGGCAAATATAAAATCTTTCTGGACTAAAAAATCCACCTTCTCAAATATAAGGCCAAGGAAGCAGCTGGAACAGTCTTAAAAAAATCTTGGGGTTTTAAAGGATCCAAAACTGAGTGAGAGTGAGAGATATCACGTTGCAGTTAAGGGAGAATATATGTCAGGCTGTACAGAATAAGGAGATAATAGTCCCATTATATTCTGCATGCTCAAGTCACAATTAGTTACTTTATATTATGTTGCTTTAAGTATTACATTTTAGGTGGGGCAGGTAGGTGGCTCAGTGGATTGAGAGCCAGGCCCAGAGACAAGAGGTCCTGGTTAAAATCCAGCCTCAGACACTTCCTAGCTGTGTGACCCTGGGCAAGTCACTTAACCCCCATTACCTAGCCCTTACCACTCTTCTGCCTTGGAACCAATACATAGTATTGATTCCTAGACAGAAGGTAAGGGTTTAAAAAAATATTAGATTTTAGAAGTGCTTCTTCCTTCCTTCCTTTTTCCATCCATCCATCCTTCCTTCCTTCCTTCCTTCCTTCCTTCCTTCCTTCCTTC
>NW_025360866.1:0-1286 GCF_016433145.1 Gracilinanus agilis
TTATAATTAATTATTGTTTAAAATGGAAGTTAGGGGGCAGCTGGATGGCTCAGTGGATTGAGAGGCAGGCCCAGAGATGGGAGGTCCTGGGCTCAAATGTGGCCTCAGATACTTCCTAGCTGTATGATGTATGGAACAAGCCACTTAGCTTGCATTGCCTAGACCTTACCACTCTCCTGCCTTAGAACCAATACACAGTATTGATTCCAAGATGGAAGGTAAGGATTTAAAAAAAATATAAGTCAGAACTTCTCAGAGGTAGAGGTAAGGAAAGGGTGCATTCTAGACATAATGAACAAGTAATGAAAAGGGAGAAAATATAATAAAGAGGTACTGTAATGAAGGGAACTGTTTTATTTCTCTAAGATAAAATGAAGGGAAATAATTCCAATTCTATCAAAAAAAATTATGGAAGAGGCTAATGTATCAGAGAAAAGTGATTTCCATTTTCTTATATAGAAAGAAAACTAATGCCAAATGACTCAATTTCTCAAACTGTGATAACTACACATCCACAGAAGTTGTTAATTATAGAAAAAAATAAGCACCACCAGAAATTAACAAGTCTGAGGTTTAGATAAACACAGCACATAATTTCAGAACCAACTGGAAAACAATATAGCTTGCTTTTCCATGGAAAACAACATTTTGCATTAAATCTCTACACAAACAAGCACAGCCCTACCATCCCAGGTGGTTATCTCATCTGGGGAAATAACTGTTGCCCTTAAATTCCATATTGCTATCATTATAATAACAGAAACTGACATGCTTTAAAGTTTATTTTCCATGAATATCAGAACTCAATACAGCCTTCTAAGTAGACATTGACAGATATTATTGTCATTACCATTTTACAAATTAGGATACTGGGGCTCAAAAGTTGATATAACTTGCCCATCTTTATCAAGGTATTAAGAGTCCCAGGTGGAATGGGGTTCCAAGTCTTTCTGACTCCAACAAGAAGTACTCAATTCATGATCTCCATCTACCATACAATGCTTTCTTCCAAGCATTCATAGCTGAGAATGAGTGGGGACCTGTTTGTTTTCCACAGAGGTGGAGGCAGTCACCATCTTCTCCAGCTTCCATTTGATTGCCTACTACTTGACCCTTCATTGCCACCATCTTTAAGGTTATATTAAAGACAAGAATCTGAGAACTGAAAATCATAGGAGCAGGCATCCTGGATTACTCCTTTTTGATTTATGTTTCATTAACATGAACAGTAATTTGAATGACAGCCATATAGCTTTAGTATTCTCTCTTTCTTCCTCAAATCATCA
>NW_025360867.1:0-1431 GCF_016433145.1 Gracilinanus agilis
TTAATTACACAGTCAGATCTCAATCATTTCCAAAGCCAATCAATAGCCTATTATCAATCAATCTGACCTCAGGTTGGGCCTAGAGAGGTTAACTATCTACCTAACCTCTCAAGGGGTCCCAACCTGGGCCACTGTTAGAAAGAAGTAACTGACAGGTTTAACCAACCAAACCTGTCAGGGAGAAGAGGGATAAATTACAGCAACAGCTAGTGTGAGGGAGTGGGTATTCCTCCTTCACCAACTCACCAACTGCAATTGGCTTAAGCCTTGGGCTCTGATCCCTCCTTCATCCATACTATCCCTAAGATCCACATACCAGCCATCCTGATATCTATATCTAAAAGGAAGATCTATAGGGAATAGTAATAGTAAGAGAGGAGATATAGAAAGAAGAAATCAAGAGATTAGATCAAGAGATCAAATCATAGACATACACATCACACATATACAATCTCTCCTATCTCTCTCCTCCATTCCTTTTTAACAACATTAAAAACTTATCAGTACCAAAGACAAAGAAACAACTGAGAACTATATTGGGAACAACTGGGTTTTGCAGGCATTGGATACCATACTATGGTGAAATCAGAAAACCCCTGACAGACTTAACAAGAGATACAATAATAGAGCCACTGAAACTAAGTGCTGAACATCTAGCAGCAATAACAAAATTGAAACAGGCCATCTTGTCTACACCTACATTGGGAATACCAAATTACAATAAGTCATTTGTCATGCTGTCCATGAAAGGAAGGGTTTTGCTTCTGGTGTGTTTACAAAAGCTTTAGGACCACTGTATAGACCAGTCGCTTATTATTCAACACAACTAGATCCTTTTGCAGCAGGAGCTCCCCCATGCCTCAGAGGGGTGACTGCTACTGCTCTGTTATTCACCAAAGCTGCAGACCTGGTATTAGGATGTCCACTTACAATTATGTGTCTTGTTATAAATAATGGGGTGAGAGGGTAATACTACCACTCTTAAATGGGTGACAGCAATGGTAGTTCAGATATGTGGCTAGAACAAGATCACCTGAGTCTTGCCACCTAGCTAGATGTTGTAACACCTCCCTCCTTTATAACAGTACCCAGGCAAGATCCTTCAGGTCAGTAAATGGTATCCCTTCAGATCCCACCTGGGGTTGATTAATGATAGATATTGGGCTCTATTAGCCTTGGACATGTTTATCTGACTGCATTGCTCCCTTCCAGAGAAGTGATGAAACAACCACTCCAGGAAGGTACTTGAATAGCTTTATCTATATTTAGCAAAGAAGGAGTATTAGGAAATGGGAAGAGAATAGGAAAACCCTAAACTAATTTTGATAAGAGTAATGGCTTAGAGCTGTAGGCAAGTGAGTGATTCTGGTTTGTTTAGCTCCTCTGGCTCAGCCTGGCCACAGCCAAACCAGAGCAAGCAAGCTGTTGTAT
>NW_025360868.1:0-1030 GCF_016433145.1 Gracilinanus agilis
CTCTCCCTCCCTCCCCCCTCCTCCCCTCCTCCCCCGCCCTCTTCACACTGCTCCGCTCCTCCCTCTTCGGCTCTCTCCTTCCTTCTCCGCCTCCTCAGCGCTCGGGCTAGAATATCTATGGGGCGAAACGTGATGCGATGAATCTGAGAGAGACCGAAACTGGGACGCGGAACGCGGCGGAAGCGGCGAGACGCCGGGGCCGGGTCATGGGGGCTTCACCACAATAGAGGCGCCCCCTCCCCCCTCCGAGCGAAGTACCCCAAATCTTCTGGTCACAGGATGGCGGCGGAGGCAGCGGCCCCGTCTCAGATCGAAGCCGGTAGGTAGCCTGGCCGTGCCAGGCAGGGGGCTCTGGGGCCGGGGGGCGGCGGCGAGGGCTAGGGGGTGTCCGCGGTTCTCAACCCGCTTCTCTCTTCTTCTCGCCTCCTCCTTTCCCCCTGCACCCCTCGACAGAACTGTATTACCTGATCGCCAGGTTCCTGCAGTCCGGACCTTGCAATAAATCTGCTCAGGTGAGGAGTAGCCGATCGGTTGACTGGGTTGACTGACTGCGGGTTGTCGAGGATCTCCGCGGGGTGTTGGGGGGCGCGGGCGGCTGGGGGCAGCTGGGCGACAGTTGAAAGGTCGGCCGGCCTGGGCCCCCAAGAGACGTTACGGTCTTACGGTCGGCTCCGCCGCCCACGTTCGAAGGGTCCGGCCAGGCTGGGGGATCCGATCGGAGCGGCGCTGCTCGGGATCTAGTTGGTACCGGGCGTGAGGTGCGGGGCCGTGCGGTGCGGTATCTACACCGCTGTCGCCGCTCTTCGCTCCCTCACGCGCCGCGTTTCTCTGTTTTTCTCCCCAGGTGCTAGTGGAGGAGCTGGAGGAGCACCAGGTACAGCGTGGAGCAGGGCACCCCTGGGTGCGGGGAGCTGGGGGAGTGGACGCTGGTGCGGGGGACCGGGGGAGGAGAAGGCAGGAGCGGGTTGGGCCAGATCGGCCGGGCCGGGTCGGGCTGGGTGGGGTGGGGTGGCCCGGGCGGGGTCCGGAC
>NW_025360869.1:0-1724 GCF_016433145.1 Gracilinanus agilis
AGAGAGAGAGAGAGAGAGAGAGAGAGAGAGAGAGAGGGAGGGAGAGAGGGAGAGAGGGAGGGAAAGAGAAACATATACGTTCTTTTCCATTTTCCATCATTTCCTTGGGAAACAGATCCAGCAATATTATTGCTAGGTCTAAGGGTATACACAGTTTTATAACTCTCTGGGTGTAATTCCAAATTGCTCTCCAAATGGTTGGATTAGTTCAGAGCTCCACTAATAGTGTATTAATGTTCCCATTTTTCCACATCAGTTATATGTTTTCTATCTGGCTTACAACCCCATTAATTTGACTATGTGATCCCTTTACCCCTTAGCAACTACTGCTTTGTTTTCACTGAGGAAAACTACTTCTCCTTCTGGCAAAAATAGCCAGCCTAATTGGCTGTAAGCTGCTGGAGGACAGGGACTCTATTGCCTTTTAAAGATTCCAGAGGGCAGTCCCAAGTCTTGTATACACCTGGTATTTAAAATAGTATTTGTTGAATGGAATTACGCATATGCCACCAATACAGATTCCAAAATAAAATTTCTAAACCCCAAACAAATGTCAAGTCGCTTCACTACGTGATTCTCTTCCGATCCACATGGCTTTCTTTTAGATCTTGGCAACATAAACCAGTTCTGGTGTAATAGAAGATGTGGTTTCTAGTCCTATTCCTGACAGCAGCTACACATGAGGCAACGGGCAAGTCACTTCCCCATTTATTTTATAAAAATAAAAACAATAGGCTGGAGGACCTCTCAAGTGCCTTCCAAGCCTTGCGATGTATGATTCTGGGATAAATGGCTAGTAATATAAGAGGATCCATATTAGAGACGTCCTTCTTGTCTCTCCATTTGTATGGGGAAGGATGGAAAGTCACAGAAAGCACAGTAGCCCTTCCTAACATCAATCAAGTTGCTGAGCTATTCAGGGACAGATATATTAGCACCGAATTACTCAGCCTCAGGCATGACTCTCTAAGATATGCTTGGATTCCACATTGAAATTAAAAGGTTCCTACAGAGTAATGACAATATGTGCATAGCCCCTTCCATGCCTTCACTCATTTGATATTTGTAACAGCACTATGAAGTACGTACTGCACTACAAATACTCTTGTTCTAGTTTTACTCATGAAAAAACTCAGGTATAAAGTGATTCAGTGATGGAACCCGAGGTCATGGAATCACAAGAGTAGCAGGATTATATAGTGGATGGGGCACTGGACTTGAAGCAGAACAACTTGGGTTCAAACCCTACCTCAGACATGCACTAGCTGTATGGCACTGCGAAGCTCATTAAACCTTGGTGTGCCTCAGTTTCCTCATCTTTAAAGCTAAGAATTTGAACTCCTAGAATTCTAAAATTTAAACTTTAAATCTCTGATTTTATGACCTGGGTTTAAATCACTAGTCTGGCCCATAAAGGGTGTCCCAAAAGTCTTAGTACAACTCTAAGCTTTAACAAGTTTTAATGACGTAAAAACTACACTAAGACTTTTGGGACACAGTGTATACATGTGTGACCTTGGACTAATTGCTTCATCTTTCTAGGCTCCTGGGTCTTAATCTGTAAAAGAAGAGGGTTGAATTCCACCTTTGTCACCCGGACCAAAGCTCTTTATTTCTCAGGGCCCCAGCTTCCTTCCTCATTTGCTAAATAAAGAAGTGGGATCAGATAATCCCAGGGGGTAGAGGGGCAGAAAGACCGACAGGGAGAGAGCAGGAGTGAAGGA
>NW_025360870.1:0-3810 GCF_016433145.1 Gracilinanus agilis
TAAGGTAATTTGAGAGAGGGGGACACTAGGAGGGGGATAAGAACAGTTTAATGCAGACAACATTGCTTGAGCTATGTGTTGATAAGAGAGATTCTATGAGGCAGGGACAAAGAAGAAGTGCATCCCAGGCATAGGAAATGACCAGGGCAAAAGAATTGATGGGAGATGGAATGTCCTTTGTGAGGAAGAGAAAAAAAGGTCAATTTGGCTGGATCACAGAGTGCAGGAGAGGGAGGCATGTATAATGAAGATGGAAAGCAAGGTTGGGACCAGGCTGTGAAAGGCTTTGAAATCTAAACAGAGTCTATATTATCCTAGAGGCAATAGGGAGCCACTGGAGTTGAGGAGTGATGTACTCTGATCTCTTTAAAGAATTTATGAGAGGACATGAACAAGAATCTTACAAAGCAGTAAAGTGTGAAGATGTTATAATCTGTATCATGGTTTTTCATAGAGTAGATATTTTATAAATGTTTATTGATTTTGAAGAAGCTATAGAATGCTTATCAAAGAAAGGGAATAATATAGAAAGTTAGGGAGAAGAATTAATTTAGTGGATTGGAAAACCTATCTTCAAAATTATCTCATTGGCCAAGACTGGAATTTAAGGAGAAATAAATGTAAAGCCCTGCATTTAGCTTATAAAAAAAGACACAACTGGAGAAGTATAGGGTGTCAGATGTTGGGTAGCAGTTCATATAAAACAGATCTTGGGACTTTATTTGACTGCAAGTTCAAATGAACATTGTGACCCAGATGCCAAAGAAGCGAATACAATCTTTGGCTGCATTTGGGCAAACCACATCTAAAGTATTGTGTTCCTTTCTGGCTGTCACATTTTAACTGGGACATTGACAAGCTGGAAGGCTGCCATCCAGGGTTGATCCAGATGTTGAGGGATCTGGCAACCATGCCATATGAGGTACAGTTAAATGAATAATTAAATGGGCCATTTCAGGAGGGAGGAAGTTCTCCCTTGCTGGAAATCTTTAGCTAAGACTGAATGACCTCTAGACTAGATGGTTTCTTAGATCCTTTCCAACTAGAAGTTTCCAGATTCGACATTTAGGACTTTTCTTAACTGGTTGTTCCCATTTGCCACTACTAATAGTGATATCTGGCTTCACTAAAACTTGCTTAGGAAGTAGTATCACCCTTTCCTCTCCAACCCCAGGAGACTTTGTCATCAGCTCCTGGTCTAGATATGGTGACCATAAACCTTGATGTCCTCTCTCCCCACACCGGAGAGGAACATCCCCACTAAAAGATTCTGTCCCCTTATTTGGGGGCTGCTTACAAACCCCCGCTCCATGTCTGTTTTCTTTGTCTGGAATTCTCTCCCTGGTTCCCTTGGCTTCCTTCAAGGCTCAACTAAAGTCTTACTGTCTAACACTAATGATAATAATAACAGTAATAATGTCTACTTATATAATACTTAAAATGTGCCAGGCACTGTTATCTCATGTGATCTTTACAACAACCCTTTTAGTCTGCCTTAAATGTAGTGCCTTCCCTCAGTGATTATCTCTACCTTTTCCTTATACATCTTATTTGTGCATAACTTATAGGATATCCCCCACCCCCACACTGCCCCAAATAATTGTGAGCTCCTCTCTTATGCTTTTCCAGTCACCAAATGGAGTGAAGCAGGGCTGTGTGCTTGCTGTGTCTGAGCATAATGTTTTTAGTGATGTTGTTGGAAGCTTTCAATGAGGAATTGTTTAACTAGAAAAAGGTACAAGCCAAGACTAAAGTGGAAGGAGAGCTGGTACATGACTTTCTCTTTGTAGATGATGGCAGCCTCTGAGACTGAGTTGGAACAGTGCATGGATCAAGTCTCTGCCACTTGTTATGAGCTGCCAGACAATTTACACCAAGGAAGCAGAGGTCCTCCACCAGTCAGCACCACGCCATCCTTACAGCAAATGGAGAAATTTTAGCTGCTGTGGATAAATTCACTCCCCTTGGCAGTAGACTTTCCAGGGATGTCCATAGAGATGATGAAGCTGATGCACTAAGTGCTTTACATTTATTATCTTGTGTGACCTTCACAACAGCCCTCTCTGTCTGCCTTCATTTTAGTGCCTTCCTCCTCAGTGCAATTCCTCCTTGCTCTTGCCTCAGAGTCCCTCTCTTTCATCAAAACAGAACTCAATGCACACATTTCCAGAGCTAGCTCAGTGTTTGGGAGTCTCCAATGGTGTTTAGTAAATGTTTGCCAGTTGATTCACACTAATGGTGACCCTGGACACATTGTTTAATCTCTCAATGACTTTGACACAACAAAGTGCCATGGGGTTATAAATCTGCATTAGTAAATCCATCAGAAATCCCCTGAGTCAATCAATGGATCAATTAGTGTTTATTAACCAATGAAAAAGAGGAATACTGGGGAGCCAGACCATTGATTTCATGGAATCACACCTAGTGGCCCCACAGAGGTTTCTCCCAACTCTCATATCCTGTAGTTTCATGAAATCAAATATCCAGAACAATTTACTTTCAGCAAGTATAGTGCTTTGAACTCGGTGGAGGCTTAAAAACACTGAATGAATGAATGCTCTACCATATTGTATGGCATAGTGGGGAGAACACTAACTTGGAAATAAGACTTGAGTTTGAATGTGTATTTTGCAACTCACTACCTCTGTGACCTTGGATAAATTACTGAGCTTCTTCTGCCTTTGATTGCCTCCTCTGTAAAATTAAGATTTTAAATTGAATGAACTCTAAACTCCCTTCTAGCTTTTAAATACTATGGTGCTGGGGTTGGGGTGGTTGGAGAGTCAAGAAGAGGGGGAAGACAAAACGAGGCAGAGGGGAAGAAGGAAAGACTCCTATGAAGGAAGAGGGAGAGAAGAGATAGATAGGGAGAAAAAGAGGCACAGATGAAAAGAGAGAGAAAAGAGCCAGGGAAAGAAAAGGAAAAGAAAGGAGAAAGGGAGCAGGGGCACATGGAGGGAAAAATGAATCCACTCCCTCCCTTCCCAACATAGAAAAAAAGTTGGGTTAGCTATCAGTGCCACAGCTAACTGTCTATGCGAGTGGGTGGGAAAAAAATCAATCGAGGGCAGGAAGAGGTTCATAAACTTGGGAGTTTCTCTTCAGTGATCTAACTGCCACCCCCAGCATCACATCCTGCTGCATCATGGTGGCCTCTGCTATGCTTGACGTCGATCCATAAAAATATGTGGCTGGCTGGGCCCCAGAAACACTGAACTGATTTGGCCTAATTAGACTTTGAGCCCAGCTGGGCATGCAACATATTGGACGTGCTGTCAAATTCACCAGCAGAGTGAACTCCTTAAACATTAAAGCCATTCCTTATTGCAGCACCTCTACGTTGCCAAAGGGATTTCACATTCATTATTTAATTTGAGCTTCAAAATCTGGTCCTTGGGGGCAAGAATTAGGATTAGGATGAGAATTATTATCTCTATTCAACACTTGAGAAATTAAGTAAAGAAAGAGTTCTGAGGACCCCAGGGCATCCACCAAGGCCATCAATCATCACTAGTTGCACTGTTCCGTTCCAGTCTAAGCCTGGAATGCTTCACAAAATGTCACACTCTTTCTCTCCTTTTGTTCCTCCTCCCTCATTAGTTGAATATAGGGCGTTACCATGAAATGATTCTGATATATTTGTTAAAAATAAAGAAACAGGTGACAGCTGGGTGGCTCAGTAGATTGAGAGCCAGGCCTAGAGACAGGAGGTCCTAAGTTCAAATTTGGCCCCAGACACTTCCTGGATGTGACCCTGGGCAAGTCACTTAACTCTCACTATCTAGCCTTACTTCTCTTCTGCCTTGG
>NW_025360871.1:0-7486 GCF_016433145.1 Gracilinanus agilis
TTGCAAACCTGAGGTAGATATTAATTATTATCCCCACTTTATAGTTGAGGAAACTAAGGCAGCAGAGGTCAAATGAATTGCCTCACATAGCTAGTAAGTGTCTTGAGGTCAGAAATGAACTCAGGTCTTTGTTATTCCAAGTTTAATGCTCTATCCTTGGCATCATCAGTTTTTCTTTCAGATATCTCCTGTTACAGGACATTGACCTTGTAAGTGATCATTTCATGGTAGGCATTTCATGGTATGGGACAGATGAAAAAGACAAACCAAATGATGACGATCACTAATCATGAGGCTGTCTGACTAAGATCATGGATTTAGAATAGAGCGGAGAGGTCATTTAGCCTAACCCGCCCTATTTCATAGAAAATGATACTGACACTAGGGAATTTCAGTAATTTGTTCATAATCACACAGATGGGGAAGATGAAACAAGATTTGATTCCAAGCCCTCTCACTGTGGAGCCAGTATTCTTTCCATTGCACCATGTGGCCTCAGAGTGTAATGATACTTTTATAAGACAAAGATTCTCTGGGATAGACTCAGTGAAGGCAGGAGTGACTTCAGAGCAATAGCAGCAGAAGGTAGATAGATTGTTGAAGATTGGTTAGCCGTACTGATGTAGATTACGGACAAAATGATATCCAGGAAGGCAAGGCTAAATTGTGATTGGCAATGGTAGAAAGAGAACCTTGTCTAGTCAGAGCTGAGGACAGTGTAGGGCAGTGTTTCCCTAAGTGGTGATTCCCAAAGTGGATGCTACCGCCCCCTGCTGGGTGCTGCAGCAATCCAGGAAAGTGGTGATGGCCACAAATGCATTTATCTTTCCTATTAATTGCTACTAAAATTTAAAAAAATTAATTTCCAGGGGGCTAAGTAATATTTTTTCTGGAAAGGGGTTGGTAGGCCAAAAAAGTTTGGGAACCATTGGTGTAGGGTAAAAGGGCAAAGAGATACTTAGAAAAGCATTCCAATACTAACACAAGGTAACCCTCTTCTTGGTGTCTCTGGAATATAAATTTCCATCACAATCCCCTCCCCACAGCGATTTTCCACTTTTCCCACTGATGAGTCCTTGGAGGGAAATAGTTTCCATTATTTTCTGCATGATTAAGAATAACTTTATTACATATATTTCCCTGTGTGAGGCAGATAGGTAGTGCAGTGGATTAGAGTGCTAGACCTATTGTCAGGGAGACCTGAGTTCAGATCTAGCCTTTGACACTAGCTGTGTGACCTTGGGTGTGTCACTTAACCCCTATTTGCTGAGCTTCCTCAGTTTAAAAGCGGGTTAATAATGGCACCTACATCCCAAGGTTGTCATGAAGATCAAATGAAATAATATTTATAAAGCACTTAGCATAGGGCCTAGCACATGGTAAGTGCTATATAAATGTTGGCAGCTGCTGCTGGTAGGTATGTTTTTTGAAGAGGATTCAATGAAATGCTTTGATTTCTAGTGATTTGCCTGGTCGAGTAGTAGAGATTGCCCAGAAAAGGGAAGCAATAATCATAGCACACATGGCCAAGAGGAGGGAAAATGCATACATAATTCAAAGGTTCCTTGGCTGCCTTCCCAAGGGTTAGAATTCTTAGAAAGACATACAAAGACGCATCTACATTGGGGAATTCTTCCAGGAATTTCCCAACATGCACTAATACTATTTCTATGCCCTGGAGATTTATAATTTGTTGGTAACAAGTAATAACCTTCATTCTCCTTTAATTACCATGCTACATGCCCTCCCTCCCCTTTTCCTCTTCCCATAATATCAAAATATATCTCAGCTCTGTTTTTTCTATAGCCATGGGGCTGTCTGACCTGACCCCTGGCCATGGTGCTAACATAGTTTCTCTGAGGAACTGAGGGCCCCAAATAGAAAGATCTTACTTATATCCCTAGCCCTGGAGGTAAAGTGAGACCAAACTGGAAACTGGAACATCATATGATATGAAGAGCATGATTTATAATGAAAACAATATTGGTGTAATCATAATCTGCAATAACTTTGAATTCTAAGAGACCTTTACATGGAAATACACTCATTTTTGGACTTTAAACAACTTTCGATATGTTCTGAAAATACCATGAAAGGTAAAGGAAAATCACTATTATTCTCGAAGTCCAGATTTTGAAGGAGAAATTTTGATCCCTTAAGTAATGACAGTAGAAAAATCATCCAAACAGCAGTTCCTCCACACGCCTCTCCATAGTACTTTCTACACAATGGTTGATATATTTGGTACTGGCGTGCTCAACTTTTGAGGGGCTCGTAAAGCCTAGTTAATATTTGAGTTATAAGTTATAAATAAACTGGGAAGAAATGATGAGAGATTATCACACATCAGACACACTGGAAAACATTCTAATGGTGATGTTATTGGTCTAGATCAGGGGTCTGCAACCTTTTTGGCCGTAAGAGCCATAAATGCCACATTTTTTAAAATGTAATTTCATGAGAGCTGTACAATATATTTAACACTGAATATAAGTAAATATGTGCATTTTATGTAAGAACAACACTTTTAAAGTACAATAAGTCTCTGGACTATTTTTAATAACATTATTATTTGCTAACCAATGATGAATAAAGTACATTAATGTGACTTCTGGTGCTGCATGGTTTTGCTGATTATTAATCAAAATTATTTTGATTATTAATCAAAAAACAAGACTTAATGGGGCACTATAGTACTGATATAACTACACACATACATATAAAACTCCTTTACACTAAGAAAATTGCTGAACTAAAAAGAGAAAAATTCAGGGAAGAATACTTTTTCCTCTCCCTCTCTCAAGTCAGGCAACAGGAGAAGAAAAAGCTGCCGGCCTGCTGGTTAAGCCATTTGGCCACATAAATTAAGTAAGAGATCAGGAGATTACAGAAAATAACATGACTTGTGTGCAGGCATTAGTAAGTAGTGGGAGAGGAGGGTACCTTTTCATGGAAAACTGGCCAGGACACATCACACACATTTCCTGGTACAGGTGTTTATCAGTGCTGCCTACTCAGTCATTCTGTATCAAATGAAACAACTACTGGGAAGAAATGCTTCTCACTAATGAAGCCTATGTAAAGATGTAATCTGACTATACTTCCCCTTTAGGAGCAGGTAGAAAAGTTAAAAACAATAACAATCCCACAAATAGGGAGTGCAGACCCCATGAATGCACTGAGATAAAGCCATGTAAATCAGAGGCAGAGGGGTAGAGAATGTAGGCAAAAGTGATCAATCACTATACAGAACCCCAAGATGTCAGTAAAGGTGTGGAAAGAGTAAAAGGAGGGCAGAAGGAGGAACACACAGCACACCTACCAAGCCGAACTAAAGACCAGGATTCATCTCACTAGGCAATATCAATGAGGGAGCTTCTATCTTAGAAGATAGTCGCGGTACCAAAAGGATCATGTGACATATCACGTGATGCACGATGTCATGCATAAACTGTTAGTTACTGCGCCGCAGTTGACTTTTTGGCTTCTGCAGAAAGAGCCATATGTTGCCGACCTCTGGTCTAGATAATCACTGGTCACATTACAGTGTCTTCTGAAGTGGACTGTGCACAATTACAGTAGGTTTACCTGGCATATTTCACGATATTAGTAAATATCTACTCCCAAGTTTTAAAATATCAAAGAAAGGGGGCAGCTGGGTAGCTCAGTGGATTGAGAGTCAGGCCTGGAGACGGGAGGTCCTAGGTTCAAATCTGACCTCAGACACTTCCCAGATGTGTGACCCTGGGCAAGTCACTTGACCCCCATTGCCTACCCTTACCATTCTTCTGCCTTGGAGCCAATACACAGTATTGACTCCAAGACGGAAGGTAAGGGTTTAAAAAAAAATATCAGAGAAAGTTGATTGTAATAAAAAGTGGACCAAAGTACAGTCTTAACTTTCTATGCTCACAAACAAGTTGAGAAAACACATACATGTGAGCACACACACACACACACACTCACAAGGGTTTAATTAAATCAAATAGCTATAATCAACACTGTGTACTAGTTCCAAGGCAGAAGAGTGGTAAACACTAGGCAATAGGGATTAAGTGACTTGACCAGGATCATGCAGCTAGGAAGTATCTAAGGTCAGATTCAAAATAGCCATATATTTTTAAAAATTATAGTTGAAAACAATTAACTAGTCTAGTTGTTAAATTGTCTTTTTAGAGATATAAGCAATTATTTGACTGAATTAAAATTATTTTTCTTAATAAATACTAGACAATAAGAGAAGAAAATTAGATCCTAGTCCAGTTCTTCATTGTGGTATTATGGTGAGCTTTAGTGTTTGAAGGCAGTAGAGTCCAAATTGGAATGGCTCTAAACACATACAAGTTCAGCATTGTCCAAGGTCCAGTTTTGGTAAATTCAGTAAGACTCTGTACCAGATTGACCTCAAGGTGACAAATTTATTATCACAGACCATATACCAAGTAATAGAGGTGTTTTGACCTGTATCAACTGAAGGAAACCACACAGTAATGAAATTACAGATCCCTGAAGGATTGGAATATATAATATATGTGACATATATGAAATATATATATGTGTGTATATATATATATGTATATATATATAATGTTGTTCGTTTTCCTACCTTATATTGAGTACTTTCTCCACAAAACTGAATGCATTTCTTCTATGCTTTCTCTTTTTGTGTGATTCTTAAGATTTAAGAAATCAGATGAATTCTATGACTTACCCATGATTCCTTTTGACCAATAATGAATCATGTTTCCCACTTCTTTATAGAGAGATGATATACTAGAGGTCTAGAATGAGAAATATATTTTCAGATATGACCAATGATTGGCTTTGCTTGTCTAGGTTATTAGTTAGAAGGTTGGGGTTTTGAAAGGTTTGAGAAAATGAGAAGTGGCAGGAGAGGAAGACTAGTGACAAGGATACAAAAGGGAAAAAAGGAATGATAAGAATGTAAGTGAAGTAGTTTTTAACACAGATAAGAGAGCAGAAAGTAGTTCAGAAGGAAACACAAAAAAAAGGACAGCTTTAGAATTAGAACAAATATGTTAAATTTAGCATTTACTTAAAAAACTGTATTTGGCATAAACTTTCTTTTTAAAATATTTATGTCATATAAATAAATATTTAATTTAGCATATACTTTTTAAAAAACTGAGATTCATGATTTCATAATCTTTTATGTTTTTGTATATAGGAAATTTCATATTTTTTGGTATTTTCCAAGTTTAGAATAAAAAAATTAAAGAATTGAAAAATCAAATCTCAAAATATGATATACATGTGAATTTCTTTTTATATTAGGAGTTCTCAAATTGTAGTTGTTCTCTCATTTTGTGGGAGGTAGACCAAAAGGGACCAATCATCCATAATCCATACATCCATAATCATACATCTAGTTCAGTGTTGAAACAGAACTAAAATCAAGGTTTTCTGACTCCTAATATCAATATCATGCTTTAAATGTTATGAGACATCTTTCTGCCCTACAACATCCTTTTAAGTTAATTCTGCTAATCTATGATTGTAAAGAGCCAATAGGACTCAACTCTTTCAAGAAAACTTTCCCTGACTAATCCCTTAATTCTGCATTTTCTTATCCCTAATGTCATTTAGCTGATAGATAGGCACAATATTTGAACTAAAGTAATTTTGATGCTTTGTCCTTTAGCTTGTTTACTTGTTATAGTTTTGACTCTAAGGCTAGATTGTAAGTTTCTGGAGGGCAAGTCGTAATACCATGTCTTCTGTATCTCCCTCAATTCTATTCATCTCAGGTGCTTAATACTACCTACTTCACAGAGTTGTTCTAAGGAAAGAGTATTGTAAACTATGAGTTACTATATAGATACGAATTACTACTTTTATTACAAAATGAACAGTCTCTATGCAGGAGTCACATTAAGACATCTGGAAAGCAAAGCTTCTGTCTTTGTCTAATAAACATAATAACCCCTGAAATTTGAGGAATGTAGTACTAGTCATCGCACTAGGATAACCAGGAAAACTGGAATTATGCCTCCGAAGTTATTAAACTTGAAGGGAATACAAGCACTGGACAATTCTGAAATTATTGGTATAGTCACACTGAGGCCTCAGGGCAAGGATCAAGGTCCAGTATAAAACAGGATATGGTGGCAAAGGCAGTTTTCTTGTTGTGGCCATATCAGAAACTCACAGGTTTAATAAGTGCTGGAACCTTCAAGAGAAAAATTATTGGTGGGGTTTTTGCTAAATTCACTAAATTAATCTGGTATTGCTCAATGGGCTATTAAGGAAAATTTGGCTACTTCAAACAGTGACCATTTTGACCTTTCTGATTATCTTTATATATCAAAAATTTCCTTCTAACTTGATGGCACTATTTACTAAGAGTTGCCAGACCTCCTGTCTTCCAGATATCTTATCAGTTAAGAATCTTCTTTCTTTCATCTTCTATACTTCCTTAGAAAATATTACAGACATGAAAAATATGACCTTTGTCTGTAATAGAAATTTAATTTATTTATTTAGTGCCATACCCATCAAACTACCAAGAAACTTTTTTTTACTGAATTAGAAAAAAACTATAACAAAGTTCATTTGGAAGAACAAAAGATCAAGAATATCAAGGGAAATAATGAAAAAAATGTGAAGGAAGGTGGCCTAGCAGTACCAGATCTTAAACTGTACTATAAAGAAGTGGTCATCAAAACAATATGGTATTGGCTAAGAAACAGAAGGGAGGATCAGTAGAATAGACTTGGGGTAAGTGACATCAGCAAGACAGTGTACAATAAACCCAAAGAGTCCAACTTTGGGGACAAAAATCCACTATTTGACAAAAACTGCTGGGAAAAGTGGAAAACAATATGGGAGAGATTAGGTTTAGATCAACATCTCACACCATACACCAAGATAAATTCAGAGTGGTTGAATGACTTGAATATAAAGAAGGAAACTATAAGAAAATTAGGCGAACGCAAAATAGTATACTTGTCAGATATCTGGGAAAGGAAAGATTTTAAAACCAAGTAAGAGTTAGAGAAAATTACAAAATGTAAAATAAATAATTTTGATTAAATTAAATTAAAAAGTTTTTGTACAAACAAAAACAATGCAACTAAAAATCAGAAGGGAAACAACAAACTGGGAAAAAATCTTTATAACAAAAAACTCTGACAAAGGTCTAATTACTGAAATATATAAGGAGCTAAATCAATTGTACAAAAAATTAAGCCATCCTCTAATCAATAAATGAGCGAGGGACATGACTAGGCAATTTTCAGATAAAGAAATCAAAACTATCAATAAACACATGAGAAAGTGTTCTAAATCTCTAATAATTAGAGAAATGCAAATCAAAACAACTCTGAGGTATCACCTCACACCTAGCAGACTGGCTAAAATGACAGCAGGGTAATGGATGTTGGAGGGGATGTGGCAAAATTGGGACATTAATGCCCTGCTGGTGGAGTTGTGAATTGATCCAACCATTCTGGATGGCAATTTGGAA
>NW_025360872.1:0-2157 GCF_016433145.1 Gracilinanus agilis
ATCTAGCTGGGCAAAAAGAGTTCTAACCATGCTTTCCCTATTTAATATGTCAGTGTTAAGTTAGTACTAAAGGCATACACAAAGTTAGCACTTAATAAATGCTTTTTTACTGACTCCATTCACATCATTCATTCATTCATTCATTCATTCATTCATTCATTCATTGTGTCCAATGTGAATTTGGAAGCACAGCTCAGAGGTTTATCACTCAGCTTACTGCAGTGGAAGCAAGTCTTGTGGAAACTCCTCCCATTGCACTGGATTTCTTCTGCATGATAGACTGTTTTTCCACAGGCTCCACAGCTTGCTCCTCCACCCCAGTTCGGC
Source organism: Gracilinanus agilis (assembly GCF_016433145.1). Lineage (NCBI taxonomy): Eukaryota > Metazoa > Chordata > Mammalia > Didelphimorphia > Didelphidae > Gracilinanus > Gracilinanus agilis. Next base: position 328 of record NW_025360872.1, read on the forward strand.
ATCTCTAAAGTTCTGAGTAGATTCAAGAAACAACCTACAAGAACATACAAAAAAAATTACTTCTAGGCAACACTAGGAGTGGACTTATTCTTCTGTAGATCATTTTTCTTCCTATAGATCTGTCTCAATAAATAAATCTCAGTTCTAACAAAAGATTGAATTCATAGGGTTATAGATTTTAGGACAGATGGGACCTTAGCAATCATTTATTTTATCTTTAGATAAGGAAACCAAAACCCAAAGAAATTAATTGATTTCCTAAGAATAAAAAGATAATACATATCAGATGAGGATTTTGACCCCAAATTCTGTGACTCTAAAATCCAATGGTTTTTTTCTCTACCCCATTCAAGCCAAAATTAAAGAGTAATCATGTAAAAGAAGGATTATACCAGTTCTGTTTGAGCCTAGAAGGTAGGATTATATTAGGACCAAATGGTGAAAATTATCAGAGAAGCCAATTTTAGCTCAACACATTGGAGAATTTTCTGACAATTAGGGCTGTCCAACAATTCAATTGGCACAGTAGATAGAGGTTGGGACCTGGAATCAGGAAAACTCCTCTTCCTGAGTTCAAATCTGGCTTCAGACACTTACTAGCTGTGTGACACTGGGCATGTCATTTAACTCTTTGCCTTAGTTTCCTCATCTGTAAAATGAGTCGGAGAAAGAAATACCAAGCCACTCTAGTATCTTTGCCAAGAAATCCCAAATGGGGTCATGAAGAGTGAGTATTGACTGAAGAAAACAAACAATTCATGTTTCAGGTATGGATTTAGTTAAATGACTTTTGACATCCTTTTCAATTTTAAGATTCTATGATTTGAACTGTAACATATTATATGTTTATATATTATATTCAAACTATAAACATGTTATAACTATAGCATCATAACCATCTTTTTTTGTCTAATTTACCTAAGGAAATCATTTGATTTATAAAATTATTAAATCTTATTAAATCTACTTTACAAAAATGCTTTTCTAACTTCATGGAGACAGGGCCAGAGTGATACAGTGAATCCTCCCTCACCTTGGGCAAGTTATTTCAATCTCTTCACCTGTAAAATGAAAATCATCTCTTCCCTCCTTATCTCATGAGGCTGCCATGAGGATCAAATGAGACAATGAACTGAAAGTACTTTCAAAAGGTATAAAAGTCTATAGAGTTGCGACAGTTTTTAAAGTATAAGACACATGGTTATTCATAGAGACTGCCAACTATTATTGTAATCTGCACTTGAGTACTAAGTTAGCAGATGATATTAGTTGAGGAGAGGGCTAGTTAAAATAATTTTCTCTCTCTGAAACAATCTAATTACATTTCCCCATTCTTTCAGGCTAGAATGGGATAAACATTCTTGATACAAGTTCTAAAATAGTCTTGCTTTTGAGGGAATACATTTTTCTATAGGCTTTTTTGTTTTGCTCAATCTTGATTCTTCTTATTTATCATGCAAAAATACTATTATTCCTAGTGGGATTAATTTGTTATTGGAATGAGAACTGGATCTGTGATTTCACTGGGAAAGGGAACTCTCTCTAGTGTGGAAACTCTTTCTATCACCAAAGCTTCTGTGTAACCTAGAGTCTTAGAGAGTTGCCTGGAGCCCTAAGAGGTTAGGTGACTTTTCTAGTGTCAAGGAGCCAGTAGGTAACAGAGGGGGGCCTTGAATAAAGGCTTTCATGGTTCTGACACCAACTTTCCATGCTAGCAATGGTGTCACATTCAAAGAAGAAACAGATCTCCTCTGTCCACATACTGACTTAGAAAACATCAAATAAGTCTATGTTTTTATTTATTTTATTTATATTTATTATTATTTTATT
>NW_025360873.1:0-2051 GCF_016433145.1 Gracilinanus agilis
AGAAGAAGAAGAAGAAGAAGAAGAAGAAGAAGAAGAAGAAGAGGAAGAAGAAAAAGGAAGAAGAAAAAAGAAGAAAAAAGAAGAAAAAAGAAGAAATGGGGAAAAATGTAAGCAATACAAATTAAACTTTAATGACTCATGAAATTTTTTATTTCCCAGAGAGCCAATTTTTAATCATTTACCTACCTGTTTTTAATCCCTTCTTATCCACAATCAGGCAATAAGCATTAATTAAGCTCCTACTATATTCCAAGCATTGTGATAGGTTGCTGGAGATATACATACACATGTATGAACACACACATACATATATATAATGAAAAATTCCTGTTTAACTGCAAGGATTTTATATTTAATTCTTTTCCACATTGCCTTTCATATGATTTCCTAGTTATAATCATTCCTCCTAATCCAAAGCTTCTCTTGGACTCATTAGTTTCCCTACGTAGTCCAGACACTGATTTCTTTGCAGTTGAATATCTACCATTGAACAGTGTTAGACTTGCTTCTGTATCAACTAGCAGTTTGTTAAGATATGTAAACATTTTTTGCAAATGCATCGCTTTATTGGGTATCTTATCAAAAGCTTCACTCTATTGATTTTGGTGAGATTTTCTGTGTTGACAATTGAGATCTAGGTTTTCTTCAGGATCATTTGCTCAATTTAAATGCTTTGTGACCAAAAGAGTTAAGAATTTGTGTCTTAGAGGATGGGTCAGGAAGACAACACAATCCATTTTGGGTCATTCTGAATAGCATCTATTTGAAGGGTTGGTGGAGTAGTTTGATGGTAAAAATGAGTGTGGGGTAGAGTCCACAGATTTCAGAGAGTTACTAGAATCCTTCAGTCCTAGGGCAACTTCATGCTGTTCTTCACAGTAGGTACTGACAAAGATTAATTTATGGTGCTCAGCAGGCAAAAGTCCCATCTTTTAGAACTCTGGTATAATTCCATCAGGAATATGGAAGATAAATGCCTAGAGAAGAATATTCTTTGGGCTTTTTTACTTAGTAGTCTATTTCACTAAAGAGTCACATTCAATAACTGTGTATTCATTGATCCTCCAAAATAATTATGAAGCACAAAAAAAAATGTTGTGGAAAGACACAACTTTTCCTTTTCCTTTTCCTCTTACCACCAAAGTCAAAGGCTGAATAAGATGCCACTCAGCATCAGGACAATTGTGCTGGCAGGACAGATGTAGACTGAGACTTCAGATGGCCAGTTATAAGATATGCTGAAACACTGGCAGGTGCTAGGCACATCTCCTTTTTCCTCCTCATCGATTCAATACAAGAAGAAGGTTCCAGCTAGCTAATGTTCTGAGGATAACTTTGTGACCTTGACCCATTCAATCTCCCACTTATCTGTAAAGTGAGGAGACTGGACCATATGATTTAGAAATCATACAGATCTCTTCTAGTTCTAAATCCCATTTTCTTGGCCAAAAAATATAAAAAGCATGTTGTTGCTTTGCAAACATTAGAACAATGATAGATTTTGCTAAAAAATATCCTCAGACTATGTCTCCTTCACTTCCTTGCGAAACTAAGGGTGAGGACAATCCCCCAATGTTTAAATATCTAAAAATAATTAAATAGAATAGTGTGATTATACCCCTCATCTAGCTAAGATTCTGATTCACCCACCCTAAGAACAAGAAAAATCATGCTGTTTTAATGGATTACATCAAGAAATTCTGGAATTTCCCTTAGTTAGTTGTCCAAGTTTTTCAGAGTATAAGGTCCATGGCTATAATCATAACCCTTCTCTCTTGATCCTGTCAACGGTAAACAAAGTTGTTGATCAATCAATCAATCAACAAAGCATTTATTTAGCACCTACTGTTTTATAGGCACTGTTCTGTGCATTTAGAGAATACAAAGACAAAAATAAATTAGTCCCTGATCTCAAAAAGTTTACATTCTATCAGTTATCCTAGACCCCTCTCCCTGTTCAGGTTTGGTTTTAGATCTGTTAAGAAATAAATGTCAAAGGGATTCATTCTCTCTCTCTCTCTCTCTCTCTCTCTCTCTCTCTCTCTCTCTCT
>NW_025360874.1:0-2298 GCF_016433145.1 Gracilinanus agilis
TGGTCTAAGAGCCAGGCCTAGAGACTGGAGGTCCTGGGTTCAAATTTGGCATCACATACTTCAGCTGTGTGACTCTGAGCTTAACCCTCATTGCTAACACCTTACCACTCTTCTGCCTTGGAACCAATTCACAGTATTGATTCTAAGATGAAAGGTAAGGGTTAAAAAAAAAAAAAAACTCCAATGAGAAACTATAGAACTGTAAAAGTCAGCAAGAAGCCTATGGCAACTAGAAAGGAGGGCTCTCAACAAAGCCAGTGCCAGGGGAGACAAACAAATCAACAGTCTCTTAGATGGACCAGAGGTAAGCCAGAGATACCTATAGCCTTCAGAAATCTGTGTCCCAGCATGAGGAAGAGCAGAGGGCTCTGGCAGATAGTCCCAGGGTTGCCACATTTCCCACTAGCTATACTGCTTTTGGACTTACCTGGAACTCTCTATTATATCTTCCTTCCCCAGGAAACTCATCACTGGGAAATCTCATTACCCTAAAAGGCTGAATTCTTCCTGGTATTCCTATTTCATCAGGATCCTCTACCCCTCACTTTGGACCCAGTGACTCAAGAAGCAAATCCATGGGTTCTAGAGCTTTTATTTAATGAAGAGGTTCATCATTTTTTCTCCTCTTTCCCACCAGCTATTTTTCTTCACTTTCCCACCAGCTATACCACTTTTGGACTTCTATGGGTTTTCCATCATAGCCTGGCATTAGATACCTTCTTCCTCCTCTCTACTGTTCAGTTTCTTTTTGTATGCTGTCTTCTTGTATTAAATTATTAGCTCCTGAAAGGTGGAGACTATATTTTTATTAGTATTTATATATTATTTATAACTTATCACAGTATCTGGCACATAGAAGACACTTAATAAATGTTTATTGACTGAATGACTGACCAAGGTGGTTGTAAATCCTTAACAGGGATCTTGGAAGGCACCAAGAGTGACAGCAGGCAGTAAAGGTATGGCAGCAGTCAGATCCAGAAAGACCAGGGTCTAGAAGGTCCTGGATGTTATTTTCCTGAAGCTGTATACAAGGTCTTGAAGATCTTTAAGTGCTCTTATAGAAACACCATGGAATAATAAATGGGGCAGGAAGAGCTAAGTTGAAGCCCTGCCCAACTCATAACAGTTGTGTAACTCTGGGAAGTCATTTCATCTCTCAGTGTTCTAGGTAACTTTTAAGACCATAAATGGCATAGCAGATACCAACCTCCACTGGTAGAGGGTGATCCCTCATCCAGAAGTTCTTTGTATCAGTCAAATCACAGTCCACTCCTCATCCCTACACACTAACATTTTCATTTGTTTTCTACTTATCATTATATATGTTTTAACAAGTACACTAAATCAATACACTCCAAGAAAAAGAGGAAAATGTCTAAGTTTCTATTTCTCCCAACAGTTGGCACAATGTCTTGCAATCAGAATTTCCTTAAATATGTATTTGCATGAATGTAATCAAAGAAATTAAACCACAGATTGGTCCTATTATATAAGAATAATGCCAAGAAAGTTAAAGTTCAGAATAAGTTAACACTTATTGAAATAACAAAAGGCTTTTAAAAATTTAGTAGTATTTGAAAGTTATCATTGGGCCAAGAAGAATAAGGGGGAAGTGGGGGGTGGGGGTGGGAGTATTATTCTAAGTGGAAGAGAAAGCTGAAAAAAACTCAATTCCTTTTTTGCTTTCAGCTTCCTTGTCAAAAAGAATGATCTTCAGCCTGAAAGAGGGAAAAATAAAAATGGTTAAGAGGGAAGAGAAAGCCAAGATGAGTGAGGAGATAGTAAGAGGGAACCTAGCTGCTCTAAATGAGTTCAGGTCACTTGGGCCCAATGAATTACATGCCAAGATATGTACTTAAAAGTACTTGCAGCTGAGGCTACTGAACTACTGTCTGTGTTCTTGGAAAAAGAGTGGAGAATTAAAGAAGTGCTATATAGGCCAGGAAACAGACAAGCACTGTCCCAATTCTCCAAAAAAGAGAAAGAAGATAAATTGTGAAAATTGGTAAGCTTTGTGTCTTATCACTGGCAAAATTCTAGAACAGATTATTAAATGGATGAATTTGTAAGCACTTAGAGAGAAAAACAGTGATCACTACAAGCTAACACAGGATCATTAAGAACAAATCATGCCAGACTAACCTCATTTTCTTTTTTGACAGTTGCTAGACTAGTAGAAAAAAGGAATACTATATACAGTATATATAAATTTTCTTTTTTTGCAGCAAGTGAAAAGATGCATTGTGACATCCTGGTGAACAAGACTAGAGTGATGGGAACCAAATGACGGGTTAG
>NW_025360875.1:0-1504 GCF_016433145.1 Gracilinanus agilis
TTCTGTCTTAGAATAAATACTAAATATTGGTTCCAAGGCAGAAGAGTGGTAAGGGCTAGACAATGGGCTCTAATTGACTTGTCTAAGGTCACACAACTACATTGAATGGAGTAAAACAGCTGAAGAGCCATTGCTTGTTGTGCCCTGATAAGTTGGTGTTTTTTTTTTTTTTTAAACAACAATTAGCCTCCTCAGGGCTTTCACCTGGTGGGGAGCTTTCACCCTTCTGACTCCTTGCCTCTAGGGCAGGGGTCAGCTCTCTAGCCATATCTGGCTCTTTCTGCAGGAGCCATAAAGTCAATTTTTTTTCAGGCCCTGTTACAGGAGTGCGCATTGTTACAGGAGCTCGTACTGTGAGCACTGTACGGCTCTCACGAAATTACATTTTAAAAAATGTGGCGTTTATGGATCTCACAGCCAAAAAGGTTGTGGACCCCTCCTCTAGGGGGAAGCTACCTTGTCCCCACAAGCTACTACCTCACAGCCCAGAATTCCGGAGTATTGGAGGAAGTTAATAAGTTCAGCTCAGCCTTTGTTTGTTTGTTTGTTTTAAATTATTAGAAGGTGTTAAATATTGGGGTAAATTTAAAAATTTAGCTTTATCCTGCTCCTGAGAGTCTGATCTTTCTTTAAGGCACTTTCTGAGCCCCCACATGCCTCTAGCATCAGCTCATGTGGGAGGTGGAACACTGGGGAGAACAGTTAGGGAGAACAGCAGTAAAGATAACTAAAACTGCTCCCTTAACCCTAAGAAGCTGTCAGAGACTATAAGGGCAAAATCCCAACAGCTCACAGCCTGTTCTATATACCCAAAAGCCTTTTTTCCCTCCAAGGCTAGCTCAGCAAAGCAGCTCCTTGTCCAAGTGGTTGTGGAAGCATGTAGTTGCTGGCATTTTTACACTTAGGGGGGAGAGGAAGAGAGAAAATTCTTTCATACCTCTTAGTTAAACTTGGGCTGTACCCAGAGGGATTTTTACCTTCTAGAAAGTGTATTTTATTTTGCCTAAAATAGAAAGCTTTTGCTTTCTTGCTTTCCCTCCCAAATTTAGCCTCTGGCTAAGCCTTTTGGCTGCCCTCCATAGAAAGGCTAGTTAAGTAGGGTGTGTCTGTATTTCACCAAATTTTTTTCTCTAAAGTCTTTAAAACACCCTTCCCTCCAGCCTTGTGAAACTCTAACCCCTAACCAGTACACATTAGATAGTGCTACCTATGAACAGGAAGCAGAATTGCAGGAAATTTAATAATTAGATTTAAAAATAAACAGGTGACTGAGTATGGTGCTGAGAAGCATGGCCCACACTCTGAAAGAACAGTTTCCTACCTATTTCAAACAGTTCCTGTTCCTGGAGAGCATTACCAAGCTTACACAACTCACAGTTTTAGAATATCTTTGTTTAGCACTGTTCCTTGGTATACTTATACTAATAGGATACCTTGCAGTTTACCTATTTCTCCTCAAGAAAAAAGCAATAGAAAGTTAGCTTGATTGATCTCAAGACTCAGA
>NW_025360876.1:0-10117 GCF_016433145.1 Gracilinanus agilis
TTGGAAATTGGTCTTGATCAAGGACACATGACAAAACTAGTGGAAATGTGCATCGGCCATGGGTGGGGGGAGTGCGGGGGCTAAGGGGAAAGGAGGATCATGAATCATGTAATCATGTTAAAAATGAATATTAATAAATTTTTGAAAAAAAAATGACTCTTTGAATTCATATACCCAGGCCTAATCTCCCTCCCAAGCTTTAGTCTTGTATTATCAAATGCTTCATCATTGACATATATGTATGAAAAAATAAAAATATAAATATATAGAGACACATATGTATTTATATAATACATATACATATAGTGTAATTGTAATTTTGTACCCCAGGACTTCATTTCCCAGAATCCTACTTTTGTCCTCACATTACATTTTGGAGAAAAGTTTCTATAACCACATCCTCATCTCTTCTCTTCCCATGCTTTCATGGTCTGGGAAACGTCTCTATACAGGCTTCTATTTCCTCTTCTTCAAGTGATTATTAATAAATCTTATAAAATATAATACTTGGAGTTATTGGATATTATTTTAATATATATATGCATATATATATATACATAAATTAGTTAATAGTCATAAGAATCCCTTAGCATAGTGCCTTTACTTAGTAGGTGCTACATGAATATGTTATTCCTACCCATTCCCTTTTTACGAACATATATCTGTTGGGATACTTCTTGTGTATTAGGAAGATTAATTTATCAAGCCTTTGAAATTTTATTAAATAGGAGGAGAGATTGGTACCTAGGAATATAATTATGAATCCCTTACTATAGTCCAGTTGAAAGGTGAAGAGAAACTAAATTAAGATAATTTGCGGTAGTGTAGAAAGAAGGGGAGAAATGCAAAAGAAGTGATTCAGCTCTAATAAACAAGACTAGTTAATTAATTGAAAATAGAAGCTCAGGGAAAGGAAAGAATTAAGGATGTCTTCAAGGTTACATACCAAGATAGCTGGAGGGAGAGTGGTAGCCTCAGTTGGAAAAGGTGCAGTTTTGTATTTGTTGGTATTTTTTTTTTTTGGTTTGATTCTGTAGGCAAATAATTCTGTTTTGTGCATATAAGTTTCAGATGCTTAAGGAGAGTTCATGACTTAAGATAATCTATAGCTCAAGAGAGAGATTTGGTCTTGATACATGCATTTGCGAGTGATATGAATAAAAAAAGGTAACTGAGAGCAGTGATGACAAAATCACCAAGAAAGAATTAGTAGAGAAAGAAGTAGCAAGATCCCAGGGCAGAAACCAGAAAGCACAAGCTAAAAGCCCAGTCTCCCCAAAAGTCAGTCATTAAGAATACCTCTGTGATCCATGTGGAACCTTATTTTATTTAATATTTATATTAATTGTTTTTAATGACTTAAATAGGTGGCATGCTTAAAAACTTCAGTGCTGTAAAATTTGAAGGAATAGCTAGCAGATTAGATGAGAGCTGCAATCCAAAATATATTTATAGGTTAAGACATGGCACATGGAAGAAAGGAAGAAAACAAGGAAGGAAAGAGGGAAAAGCTATAACTCAAGAAATTGAACTTAGAATAAGGAAGACAAGTTCAAATCTAGGCTCAGTAGTCATTTAACCTCTTTCTGTCTCTATTGCTCTATCTGTAAAATAGGAATATAAGAGCCTCTACTTCACATTGTTGTGAGGTTCAAAAGAGATCACACATATGCAATACTTTGCAAACCTTAAAGTCCTGTGCAAATGATAGTTATTATAAAGTATTATTAAATTTCATTTAAGGAAAAATACTTCTTAGAACCAGAAAAACTTAACTCTGCAGTGGTGAGTCCATATCCAAAATACTGTATTTATTTCTAAGGAACATATTTCAGAAATGATCATATAAAAACAGGAGTACAGCAAGAAGAGGAGGTATATTTTGAAAGCCCAGCAGACTATGGTATGAGATTAAACTGATGAAAAGAGGATTGTTTAGCCAACCCACAGAAATATTACAGATAAGATGCCTTGAAGGGTTTCCATATAAGCCAGAAAACTGACTTGTTCTGATTGTACTCAAAGGATAAAATTAGGAGTAATGAGTAGAAATCACAGTGTGCTATATTTTGGCTTAATGCTACAAAAAATGTGCTTGACAACCATTTTCTTACATACAAGATCTGATGTTTTCCACTCATTAGACAGTGGAGAAATTTCCCAGGAGATCAAGGTAACCACTATTAAATAATGTTGCAGTTGATCATGATCCATTATTGATTATGCTGTTGTTCCAAACAATGTTTGTTCTCACTAAAGGTGAGTGTGATCATCCTAAAACTTTGGTAATTTTGTAAAAAGAGTCTGGAATATGACAAAAAAGAGCATTATATTTTGACTCAGAACCCCTGGCCTCCACTCCTGATTTTAACTATTCTTTCCTGAATGACTGTGGAGAAGTCATTCAAATTCTCTGAATAGGAGTAATAGAATTACCTACCTGTTAGGATGCTAAGAAAAGTGCCATATGCCTGTGGTATAAACGTGCCAATTTGATCCCAAAGATAGGACTGCATTTCTTTAGAGGTTTATATGATTTCAAGTCCCATTTTTGAGGTGTGGCTGTTCATAACTAAAAATGAACTTAACTTCTTTCAAAAAGCCTTATTTCACTCAATAACACTTTGCCTCTAAAGCTTTTATGTTAGTGGTTTTTGTTGATAACATTATGATTATAAAGCTAATAGTCTGATGTTTATTGCCAGTGCATTTGTTTTCGTGAAGAACATTTGGCTTAGAAAGCTTCAGTTTAACTCATGGTGTTCTTATTCCATGATGCCATATGCTTTGGAAGACATAATCAGAAAGGGCTTGCTTTATTACAACCTCCCTCATGAGAAAAAAGAACCTACATATAAAATGATAATGGTCATGATTTCTCCATTAACCAATACTTTGCATTATTCAACATTATGTTTATTGCTAATATTATGAACATATTCTGAAGAAGAAAGCTCATAAAATGCCCTTTTGTTGATTTTTAGTTCATGCACCATTTAAGTTAAAAAAAAACTAGATTCTCATTTATTAGAAATATAGAGCTCACATTTAATGAGCATAACACCCAATTTGCTAAAAATGTATGATCTAGGACTAAATAAATTGCATATATGGGCTATAAAAAAATTCAAATTTCCACTAATGTGGAATCAAATGCTGCTGAAAAATGCCACGATAGATTAAAAAGTAATCAGCACTAAGATATAAGGAGATGCAATCTTTGAGGTGATTGATTCCTAATTATTTTACTAGAGTTCTCAGTATTTTAGCTGCAGTAAATATTGCTTATTATAACAGAAGTCATATTTAACAAAACTGAAGATGAGTATAGCATAGCAATTCCAGTACACATCTTCTTAGAAGGGTCATTAATAGGGAGAGTTATATCATTTTCTAAAAAAAGTAGAAAAGATGTAATTGATGTAGGATATCTTAGTTTGTATCTATACATTTATAGGAACAAAAATAATTATTTAGGTAAATCCATTAGTTCAAAAATATTCATTGTGATTCCACTAAAATATCATTTAGATTTTCCTCTTCACCTAATGATTAAATGGATTATGGAAGACCTGGGCACAAATAGAATATGTTGTTTCATCTTGACTACTATCAATTATTGTAAAGGCTTCATATAAACAAGGAAGAGGGGCAGTTATGGTTTTTTAAATATTGAGGTTAAAATATATATGTCCAAGTTATTTAGAAAATATCCTTGATTCTGTTTTCTACTTTGCAAATCTTTCTGTTTCTTTTTTTAATGATCAACAGTTCTAGCATTTTTTCTTCAATTTAGTAAGTCAATTAACAAGATGGTCTTGTGATACTATAAAGATAACTTTTTAAATAAAATCATTTTAAAAATGCATCTTTTTGGCCAAGAAATATTTATCTCCAAACTAACAGACATTTGTTAGGTACCTGTTATATGCAGATGGAGCACATAGGAGGATATAAAATTATTAAATGAAACATAATTGATGGAGTCAAATTAAATGATTTCCAATTTGGCTTCTAGCTCTGAAGTTTTTACTTTAGATGACACATAATAAATTCTGCTCTAGCCTTTTACCTTGAATCTGTGTGTGTCACCCTGCCTGAAATGTATTTCTTCTGAACAACATATGGTAGGATTATCCACTCCACTATCTGATTCCTTTTTATGGTTGAATTCATCCCATTCACATTCAGTATTATGATTACTAACTGTGTATTACCCTCCATCATATTATCTCCTTTACATCCTACTCTATTCCTTTTTATTCTGTTCCTCCTCACCAGTATTTTGCTTTCTGTTACCCTCCCATTTCCCCCTCCCTTCAATTGCTTCCCTCTTCCCTTGTCTTAGTCCCCTTCTACTTCTCTGTGGAGTAAGATAGAATCATACACCTCAACTAAGTATACTTGTTTTACCCTCTCTGAGCCAGTAACAGTGAGAGTAAAGTTTAAGCATTGTCTGTCACTACCCTTATCCTCCCTTTGCTGTAATGATTTTTCATGCCTCTTTCTATTATATAATTTATCCCATTCTACCTCCCCTTTCTCTTTTTTCTTAGTGCAAACCTCTATTTTAACCCTTGATTAATTTTTATATATCATCCATATGTATACACATCATATCATACATATATATTGTTAAATATCATCACTTTTTTACATATACATTATATCATCGTATATCAGCATATACAACATATCATTATAATTCGGCTTACTTCTCCACCTTCTTTCTGAGTAAATTCCTTCTATCTTCTCAATTACAAAGAGTAATTCTTGAGAACTACAGAAATCCATTTTCCATGTAGACATATAAACATTTTGACCTCAATGAGTCCCTTAAATTTTCTCTTTCTTATTTATCTTTTTTTGTCTTCTCTTGTGTCTCATGTTTGGACTTCATTTTTTTTGTTTGTTTAGGTCTAACTTATTCCTCAGGAATACTTGGAAATCTTCTATCTTACTGAATATCCAATTTTTCCCCTGAAAGAATGTACTCAGTTTTGCTGGAACTCTGGGTTGTAAACCCAAATATTTCACCTTCCTGAATATCATATTCCATGCCATTCAATCCCGAAGCTGCTAAGTCCTATATGATGCTGATTTTAGCTCCATGGTATTTGAATGGTTTCTTTCTGGATGTTTGAATTATTTTCCCCCTGATATGGCAGTCTGTGAATTCTTTCAATTTCAATTTTATTTTCTTGTTTGAGGATTTCTGGGCAGGTAGCTTTTATAATTTCTTGTATTATGATGTTCCAGGTTTTTTCTTGATTATGGCTTTCTGGCAGTCCAATAATTCTCCTACAAGTATTCTCTAGGTAAATTGTTTTATCAATAAAAAATCTCATATTTTCCTGTTTTTTCACTCTTTTGTTATGCTTTAATGTTTCTTGATTTCTCATGAAATCATTAGTTTCTAGATGGTCAATTCTGATTTTTAAGCCCTGGTTTTCCTCTGTGAGTTTTTTTTATTTTTCTTTTTCAATTGACCCATTTCTTCTTGCATCACTTTCATTTCTTTTCCCCACTTTTCTGCTGCCTCTTTTAATTGTTTTTTGAAGTCTTTTTTGAGCTCTTCCAGACTCTGTATCAAATCCACATTTTTCTTTTGGACTTTGTGTGTGTTTCCTTTGTTTTCACTGTCCCCTTCTGTGTCTGTACCTTGCTCTTTGTCTCCGGAAAAAAGTCTTTAGAGTTAGGTGCTTTTTTGTTTGTTCCTTTTACCTTTCTAATTATAGGTAAGCTGTTTTCTGGGAAGTTGTGTATCTTCTTAAACTTCAGTCCTTTCTTGATGCTATTTTAAGCTCATTTTCTGGGTTGTTCCTACTTTACCAAATGGTCTGAGGGCTGACAGCTCTGAAAGCCCCCTTTCCTTGGTTATTCAATTGACCCTTAAGATGCTGATGGCTTAAAGACTTTCCTCAGATTTGGGTGCAAGTTTTTGATCTCGGACTGAACTTGATCAGGTGAGAGGCTGAGAAAATTCTAGCCCCAGGCTTAGGTTCAAGTTTTTGGTCTCACTGTGCTCTTGATCCAATCAGGCCCAATCCTGACTGGCTTGTTCTGAAGCGCTACCCTTAGTTTTGAGCAAAAAAGGGTCTCCCCTGTGAATTGTTTCCTTACCCCAAAGTGGATTATGTCCTCATCCAAAGCCCAGACTTGGATTCCTGGCTTCACTCTAGGCCCACAGGGATAAGTTCCCTTCAGCTCAGATTACCCTGGGATGGGACTCTGGACTTCTCCACAGGTTTGAAATTTTAAGAGTGTGCTTTGGTTTGGACCACTCTTTGCCCAGGCAGGATATCAGGGTTTAAATGTTATCTTGGATTAAGTTCAGAACCTATGACAGCAGATATGGGGTGGAGCTGTGTGACTTGCTCTTGGCTTGCTCTTCACTCCTTGATACAGCTTCATGCTGGCTCTGCTGTCCTCTTACTCCAATGACCTAGATTTGTCTGCCTACCTTTTGGGTTTTTCTTTTCTTGAAATTATTTCACTTTCTCTCTGTGTTGGTTCTTTCACTCCTGTATTTGTTTCATAGTGATATTTTAATCTTGGTCAGAGAGGATTCTTGTGGTTATGGGGAACTGCTGCTCTAGTTACTCCACCGTCTTGGCTCCACCTATTCCTTCCCATATAAGATTCTTAAGGATCAGATTTATCCAAAAAGAAAAGAAATCTATCAGGAGTGCATTTACTTCTACCTAATCAACTAATTAACCAGTAAGCTTTCTTGGATCGTCCCCAAAACCAAGCTTTTTCCCTTTTAACCACAAGTAGCATTTTTGCTTATACCTTTCTCATGTACTTATCAAGTACTTTATTTAAGAAAGAGAAATCAGCTGATTTAGATTGAATCTCTCTAGCATATAGCAATAAACTTCAGCTTCAGAAAACAATAATTACAAGAATTATTTCTCTATACTACTTCTACATAGTGTAGAAGAAAGTAGCAATGTAATGATCTAATTCATATTATTCATGTAGTTGGCTTGCCTGAATACTTCTTTCCTCAAAGTAGATTTAATGCTTGTGTTATATAGATGCATTCTTTATTTACAGGATCCCATTGTCTATTTTTTTATAATTTAGAATGAAAGGAAATATGTTGTACTAAAGAATACGTTGGCCATAATTCGTTTATAGCATAATTTAAGGCTGTATGAAAGTGGTGTCTTCATTTTTGACCTTTTGTGATATTTATTGCTCCTTAAAAGAATATCAAATTCTCATCCAAAAGTAATGAATAAGGAGATTCGATTGAACAATTAAAATGAGCTATTGTACTGCCAAATCACTATCTCCCCCTGATTCAGAGAAAATGGCATTTTATTTCTCTTAACTCCTTGTTAGCAGTGTTTAAGATGGCTCTCTCCCAAATTTCTCATGTTTCACTCCAAAAGGAAATCATAATTTGGGGGCAAAGAAGGAAATTTAATTTCATAGATGAAATGATTAAAGCAAAAAAAAATAATTCATCTGGGAATTCAAGCTCTTTTCTGTTGATCAGGGACTTCATACGCTTGGAAATAAAATGTAATTAGATGATTTTTTTCCACCCTGAAATGATAGTTAATTAAGTATGAGTTGGTGACATTTTTCCTAGGATTATGGACTAAAGATGGTATTGCATTTTCTAATTTTCACATTGACTTGTCACAGATTCAGGACTTTAGTAGTCAAAAAGAGCCAAAAGCATTATAAAATACCAGGGTGAGAATTCACAAGGATTACCATGCCAGATTCATGGAGTAGGATATAGGCACTACATTTAAAGATCTTGATCAGGGATCAGTATATTCTAGTCAGAAAGAACTTAGCACCTTCCATACCTTCCCTCCGTTGTTCTCTTCTCTTTTTTTCCTTCCCTTTCTTCCTCTTTCCTTTTCTTTCTGACTTTCCCAGATTGCCATGACCATACAAGTAAAAGTTTTCTGTAATGAAGAATACTATAATCTGCATGCAGCATATAACAACATATGGCAAAAGTCATATAATTTAGAAGAGGAATGGAGTGGAATTGGGCTTGTGAGGAAAAAAATAAGCACCAATTCAAGACTATGTGGTCATGAGTAAATAATTTATATTTTTCATGCTATAGGCATCTCTCTAGGAATATAAATTACTGGCATTATACTTGTGAAGGGAATCTACATAGTAGGGATTTCACTAAGTAAATGAAACCTGCATATATGTGTACATGTATGTCTATTTAGTCTGTGAATCTATATTTGTGTATATACATACATGCATATTTTTACACATAAAAAAGGATCATCTACTTTGCCCAAGATATATCAAAACCAACAAATGTAAGACTTAGCTCTGGCTCCTTAAAATTCCAATACAAAACATGAAAAAGGAATACAAATTGATGATGGTACCCCATAATATGATCTAAGTGCCAAATCCAAATGAGTCTTACAAGCTATACCAATCTGACTCCTCACAATGTTCTGTGTCAGGTCCAACATTCCAATATATATATACATATATATTTTACTTAAGGTTCTGGTTCAAGGAAAAGAAGAAGCAAATATGGACTATTTGATTAATCAAAGCTCTTTGTGTATTGGCAAGTCTACAGAACAGAAACACTTGCATTTCTCCTCAAAGTCACTTATGAGCCTTAGATTTTATATACACTATGGTACAGGGTAGCAGAGAATCTCTTTCAAATTGGAGATATGGATTTTCCATGAAAAGGGAAAATGCTGGATCAAAGAAACAGATTTGAGAATTCTGGTTGTATAATAGTCTTAGAGCTCTCAACGACAGTGAATCTCTCAGCAATATTACAAGAAAACCAAAATTTACAAAACATTGATATTTGGGAAATCTAGAAAAAGTACAAACTGAAGAAAGGATTTATTCTTAGGAAATATACTAGTATATATGGTTTAATCTTTTCATACAGAAAAGACTGGGACTCATATTTGAAACCATTTATCTCAGTGAATTATTGCTACATGACAGATTTAAAAAATTGAAAATATACCAAAAAGTAAAAAAAATTGATTTTTACTTATCTTAATTATGGTGGAAAATTTTTTTTCAATTGAGCATACAGAAGGAATTAATAGTGTTATCATAGAGTTCAAAAGCACATTAAAATAAAAAAAATATAAAAAGAAAATTAAAAAAAATATGTCATGGAAACTAAACTTCTAAACTATCTGAGGAACTATTGAAAATTAAGAAGGCAACTTCAGTTCTATAATTGACAAATGGCTGAAGTATATGAACAATTTTGAAAAGAGGAAATTAAATTGTTTTTAATCACTTGAAAAATGCCTAATTAATAATTCAAAGACATAAACTAAAATAACTTTGAGAACACATTTTATATGAAAGATCACTCATGAATTTCATATCTGGGGGTATCTGGAAAATACATGAATGAATTTGACTTATTATTGGTAGATTTGAAAACTTAAATTTTGGGAGGATGTTGTTTTTTATTTTGAAAGGAGTCTCACAGTATGGAATGGTAGTAGTGGTAGAAGTAGGAGTATTAACTTGTCCAGGGCTTAAAGACTTGCAAAGAATTTTACAAATATTATCTAATTTTCATCTTCATTACTCTGGGAGATTGGTCTTACTATTTTCCAATTTACAGTTTAAGAAACTGAAAACAGACAGAGGTTGTGATTTGTCTATAATCTCACTAATAAGTGTCTATAATTATATTGACCTATTTCTTCCTTCCTTCCTTCCTTCCTTCCTTTTTTTCTTTCTTTCTTTCATTGTGTCCCTAACACTCAGAACTGTACAAAGACATATAGTAGACACTTAAATTTTTTTTGTGGATTCACTGATTGACTGACCATGAGTTTTATTTCCCAGTTGAATATAAACTTTTTGTTGTAGAGGCTATTTTATTTTTTATCGGTGGTTATACAAAGCAATGATCATTAGAGGCATTATTTAATAAATGCTTATTAAATGGAATTGTCAAATTGAATTCTCCATTTTTAACACAGACCAATCCCTAAAGAAAAGGAAAAAAAATTCACTGAATGTAGACTTTTTATTCTTTTTACCAAATTCTGACTAGATAATTTGCTTTGTTTTGTTTTTCAGCTATATCTCATATACATCATATATATATATATAT
>NW_025360877.1:0-1047 GCF_016433145.1 Gracilinanus agilis
TCTCTCTCTCTCTCTCTCTCTCTCTCTCCTCTCCCCCCCTTTCTCTTCTCTCCCCCTTTTTGTCGCTGTCTCTGTCTTTGTTTCTCTCTGTATAAGATACACTTTATTTTATCCCACAAAAAATGCAAAAAAGTTTGTAAAGCATTCAGTTACCCATAAAAATGGATATATATCATTGATATACGTAGATCCTTCCTTATCCCTAGGGCTCTATATTATCTCCCTGACTCATAGCACCATCCTGTTCTTTGGACTCACCCCTTAGAAGAGAAATGAAGTTTTAGAAAAGAATTGGATGGCTAGAGAGGCAACTCTTTTCTATTTCTAAATCTATGATCTAATGATCTGCGTTTTTGTCCCTTTAACCACACTATAATGTCCTTGAGAGCAAGGACTGAATCTCACATTTATCCTGTATCTTCCCCCTGCCCCCCATTGTGCCTAGCACTGGGCTCTCTGTAGAGAAGGGCCTTGCTCAATACTTCTTTCTTCTAAGACTCACCTTTTAATTTTGTGATCTCCCTTCTAAGTCATTTTTGGTCTATATCAGTGATTCCCAAAGTGGGCGCTACCGCCCCCTGGTGGGTGCCGCAGTGATCCAGAGAAACGGCAATGGCCTCACTTTTTTTGTATTACATTCTGTTCTGAGTTCATTAAATAGTTACATGATTTCCAGGGGGCGCTAAGTAATATTTTTTTTTTTCTGGAAAGGGGGCAGTAGGCCAAAAAAGTTTGGGAACCACTGCTCTATGTGAACCTCTGGGGTGAAATGTTGAGGACAGAATCACAGCAAGATAGGGCTGGACTAGCCATTGTTTCCACCCTAAAGGATGCCTACCATTAAAGAGTATGCTGACCCTCCTTCCCTCCCTCTCTCCCTCCCTTTCTCCTTTCCTTCATCCCTACTTCCTTCCCTCTTATTTCCCTTCTTCCCTCCCTTTCTTTATCCTTTTTCTTTTCCTTCCTTCTCTCTTTTCTTCCTCTCTCCTTCCTTCCTTTCTTTCCTTCTTCTTTCCTTCCTTCCTTTCTTCCCTTCTTCCTTCCTTC
>NW_025360878.1:0-1408 GCF_016433145.1 Gracilinanus agilis
AAAAAAAAAACCATTGGCAGAGCCAAGATGGTGGAGTATCAAGAAAGAGTACAGTGAGATCCTCTGTCAAAACTCCTTACAAAAACTAGAACATGGAATAGACCAAATCTTGATGGAGAAATATGATAAGAAGTCACAGGATAATTTTTTTCAGCTCACATCAGTACATAGAGATAGAATACATACAGATCTGTGGACTTTAGGATAGGGGTCTGGAAAGGAGCATTTTGTGGGTGGAGTAATCCAGTATCTAGAGAGAGGCTGTGTACTTGAAATTGAGGAGGTCCCACTCTTATCCTGAGGCACCCTCACACTCATCCTGAGGTACCAAGATAGGAACAAGTGTCAAATGGTCACTTTGTTACCCATCTGCACAATTTTGAGTCACAGGTCTAGGGCTAATTAAGTGTGTCAGGGACAGGATTTTGGCAAAGAATGGTGAAAGGCTCTCAGCAGTATCTTGAGATGGAATAAGTTCAGAAGTAAGCAGTAAAAGCATAGTTCAGACCCAAGAGGAGAGGAGAGTCTCACCTCCAACTTCTAGCTCAGTCTAAAGCCTGCAGAGGAATATGCAGAAATCACAGACCGTGGGGATGTTTGTGATTGTCACCGTGAACCAGAAGAGCTTCTCAGCTAGCTGATCAGGTTGAGTCCAGCAGTTGTCTATTATTGCTCAGACCCAAATCCAAGTCAGGAACTTGCATAGTTCAGATAGGTAACAGTGATCAGATTTTTCTCTGAATCAGCCTACTTTGGAAGCACTTAAAGCTTTTAAGTCCTGTAATCCTGGCAATATTATCCCTTTATAATAGTCCCCAGCCTGACCTGTCTCTGAGATTCTGAAATAACAAAATACTCAATACTTCAAGTAGTAAAACGACCAGCCCAGACCTTCCCTCAAGAAAGTTCTAGAGACCAGCATAAAAATGGAGCATGAAGTTAAGAATTGGGCTGGAAGAATGAGGATGGGGAATATATAATTCCACCATAAAAAACTATTATAGTGACAAGGATGCTAAAAACACAAACTCAGAAGAGAATGACTCCAAAAATCTACAACCAATGCCTCAAAGGAAAAAATAACTAAACGACAATTTCTAAAAGAGATGAAGCCAGAGTTTAAAAAATAATTTTTAATGTTTTTATCATTTGTAATAAGAGTACTAAAAGGGGAGAAATGAGCTATGGAAGTAAAGTGGAAAGGGACTTAATAGCTTAAAGCAAAAGGTGAAAGCATTGCCCAAGCACCAAAGTCCTGAAAACTAGGATGGACCAACCAGTAGTCAATGACTATGGGACAACAAGAAATTTTAAAACAAAATGAGAAGAAGGAGGAGGGGGAGGAGGAGGAGATGGGAAGGAGGAAGAGGAGGAGGAGGAGAAGGAGGAGGAAAAGGAGGAGGAGGAG
>NW_025360879.1:0-1444 GCF_016433145.1 Gracilinanus agilis
CTTCTAGGCCTATTACACATACTACACCTTCACATTGGTGTAGCTCTAGTGAGGACAAAAAGACTGGCAGCTGATGTTGAATTATTTCATGAGGAGCCAGAATCATGTTTGATGTTGAAGAGGGAGAAGAGCCAGTAGGTGAAGGATCTGGGGGTGCAGGCTCAGAAGGTGCTCTATCCCTGGGGTGGTGCTCTGTCTTGGAGGAGACCACAGACTCAGTCCTTGTTAATCCTAAGGTGTTTCTAAGAAAAAGGATGAAGTCCATCTGGAGGTTCGTGAGAAGTATTCCACCAGTATAAGGTTGGGGTCCAAACAACATAGTAAATAATCCTCAGGGAGGTCCTGAGTGCCTGGGTTCTCCGTGTATTCCTGCAGAGGGCATTGCAAGGAGAAGTGAAATAGGATCAAAAAGACTGGTAGTATCTTAAATGAGTTCAAACTTGAGAATAGAGCTGAAGAAAATCTAAATAATGTTTACAAACATGTTAATACTTAGAAAATACTTGAAAAAAAGAAAAAAATATATATGTATACACACACATCTGTCTCTCTGTCTCACTGTCTCTGTCCTCTCTCTCACTGTCTCCCCCTCTCTGTCTCTCTCTGTCTCTGTCTCTCTCACTCTCTCTGTCTCTCTCTGCCTCTCTCTTCTTCTCTCTTTCTCTCTCTCTTTCTCTCTCCCACTCTCCCTCACTCTCCCCTCTCTGTCTCTGTTTATCTCTGTCTCTGACTGTCCCTGTCTCTCTCTTTAGAGTCTTCTTGACTCCAGGCCTAGACATTGTGCTATGTAGCTAGAAAATGAGGATGTGGTAAAAATATTAAAAAGTCATTCCCCCACATCTACTTTTAACTATTTTTTTCAGATTGACACTTGTTTCCACTAAAGGATTATATTTGTTTTCTTCTACTCCTCCTAAGAGCAAATTCGGGGTCACATAATAGAAATGAATAAAAATCTGCTTTGGAATGGGTCAGGATGTAATACTAGGATTTGGATAAGAGGTAAACACAAGACTAGTCTTTCCATGAACTGGTTTCTGTCCTGCTTTTTTTCAGATGCTGCAGTATACTTTCTGCCCAAAAGATTACAGTGATTGAATGTGCTGATGTCCTAAATGGCAATGAAGTGGTCGAGAAATGTTTACGAAGCACCCACTATGTGTGAGTCCAGAGGCTAGGTCCTGGGGACGTGGAGGCAATAATTAAATATGCTCTGGATTCCTGGAGTTTAAATCCTCTTGGTGGAGAAAACTTGTGTGTATGTGAAGGAGGAGCTCTAAATATTTGGGTCCAGAGAGCTGAGGAAAATCTTTAAGTAGGACAAGGTGTCATGTTGAGTTTCCAAGGAAAGTAAGAATTGGAACGGGCAGAAGTGAGAATCAATTGAATTCCAAGACAACATGAAGAAGTGAAAGGAGTAGAAAGGATTTGTTGTGTATGAAGA
>NW_025360880.1:0-1181 GCF_016433145.1 Gracilinanus agilis
AATATAGGTAGAACTGTCATCTATAGTGCACAGAGTGTCTACACTACACTACAGCAAATGTTTCATCCTCGGCATGCAGCCCCATATTTCTCTGTATGAGGCTGCATGCCGCTGCATGTCATCAAAAATGGCTACATGTGTTAGTGCTGACATGTGTGTCAAAAGTTTGCCGTCACTGGGCTAGGCAATGGGGTCAAGTGACTTGCCCAGGGTCACAAAGCTAGGAAGTGTCTAAAATCAGATTTGAACCCAGGACCTCCCTTCTTTAGGCCTGGCTCTCAGTCCACTGAGCCACTCAGCTTCCCCCTTAAGTATATAATTTGTTGTTGTTATTGTTCAGTCATTTCAGTTGTTTCTGACTCTTCATGACCCCATTTGTAGTTTTCTTCACAAAGATACTAGAATGGTTTGCCTTTTCCTTCTCTGAATTGATTTTATAGATGAGGAAAATGAGGCAGAGTGAAGTGACTTTCCCAGGGTCATACAGCTAAGTTAGTGTCTGAGGCTGATTTGAACTCAGGAAGGGGAGTCTTTTTGATTCCAGATTCAGCACTCTATTCACTGTGCAATCTAGCTGCCTGAGGATGTGTAAAAAAGGGACAACCAGACTCACTTTGAAATATCTAAGAGTGAAGCCCCAGACTTCCAAGGAATTCTACTATCTCTAATAGATTTGAGCCTCTCTGCCTCCCCTTTACTGGTGAATCTGAAAGAGGCTCTGCGGGAGTTGATACTCCTACTCATAGACCCCAAGATATGTAGGAGACCATCCGAATGGTTAGATTGTTTGTGTGCATCAGTTTTAGGAAACTAGCATTGATTAAGCTTCTCCTCTATATCTGGATCTGTGCTAAGTGCGACAGCTTAAAAGAAAGGCAAAAGACAGTCTTGCCTTATGGAGTTAACCTTCTCAATGGACAGCACTGACCTTCTAAGAACAACTTCTTTCCATAGGTCAGACAAAGCCTGGGACCCAATGGTGGAAGTGGGGGGGAGGGGCTGTCACAGGTGTACACTTCTTTTTGAACCTTTCCTGTCCTATAGAAATATGTATAATATAATATAAACATACAAAATATATAAATATATAATATAAACATGCCATATAGAAATATAAAATAGATATACGATATGCAAATATATACTATAAACATATTATATATATGTGTATATATATATAT
>NW_025360881.1:0-4308 GCF_016433145.1 Gracilinanus agilis
GGCATCCCAGATAATGGGATAATATCTTGTCCCAGATAATGATTTTAACACTAGGTAGATGTTATTTCTTAGCTCCATACAAAATGCATGTTTCTTTATGTTTTATTTTCAATTCATTTGCATCTATTTATGCACTTATATGCATGCGTTTATTAAACCTTTACAGTGTTTAAGAGAGATAACTAGAGGGGCAAATGAATTGAATATTTGTTATATATATTTGTATATTTTATGTTTTCAGATGTTTCTCTCTCACATACTTTGGAGGTAGTAGAGATGAGTTCCAAAGTGGGAATATGGAAGAATGGAAACTTCTAAGGGCTGGTTTTGGTTTTCTAAGCTTTAAGAAACTCATTTACAATCTTGGATTGGTAGAGGATTTTTTTTTGCCTTTCCTTTATGAGAAAGCAGAATGTTTCTGAGGCACAATTTTAGGGTTCCCTAGATAACTCAGTAGTTCCATATGCCTGCCCTCTCCAGATGCCACAGGATCTGAATTTCTGGAATGGAAGATAAAGAGTTAAGATCCTTTACTATTTTATATTGTAGATATCCCTGGGAGTTTACACATGAAGCTAATTTTCATAAGGTGTTGGCCTTCATGGCAACTTTAATGCTAGTTTTTATTAGCTTTCCTGACTTAAAGATCAGTAGGTGTGAATTGGCAAGCAAAAAGCCTTTGGGACTTTGAGGTGTATTAAGAAAATTGTACTATTCAAAAGCTCTTCAGTGTTGAATTTTTTGGCCAAGAAAGTATTAAAGTCCAGTGTCTTAAAGAGATATAATGGGTTGAGATCTACTTATGTAAAAAAATATACCTATTCAATTACAAATGCTTGACATATAGGAGAAGTGTCCAAAATGATGGAGATGACAACATGAAAAAAATACAGATGTGTGGAGTAGAAATTGAGGGGACCTTGAACATTTCAAAGTATACCTTTTTAAACCAGTATAAAAAATATGACTAGGGGAAACCATCAGTTAAAAATAATGCTTTATTAAGAGAGAGAGAGAGAGATTGAGAGAGAGAGAGAAATGGTGGGGCATTATCTCAAGTCATTGACCTAAGACAAATAATCAAAAATTCACAGAAAATCCCTTATTTATAGGAGAATCCTGATGCAATCAATACTTCCTGAAGGGATTATAATATTTTTACAATGGTTGGAGACAGAATGTTAAATAGATTTACAATGTACACATTCCAGCTAATTAACATCTTCAAGAAATTGGAGAATGGCATTACAGTGGGTACATTCAAGCATTTCAACATTTTAAGGAAATGATAAGGAAGTTGGAGACAAATACAAAGAGAAGAGTTCAGGACTGGTTTATCTGAGAGGGGCTAATATGAGAATCAGTCCAGCCTTTGGGCTGGACCTCCTGAAAGAAGCTTCAGATATAATAAGAGAGACTTCTAAGACAAAAGGGTACTCAAGATCGACACTTAATATTTGTTCATGGGTACTTCAGGGTCTAAGAACAGTCCAGCCTGGGACTCCTGCCTCAAGCAAATCCCTCCCCCCCCCCAAATCCAAAAGACCCAACCCAAATTTGTCCTGCTTGAAGGAGGGGGCAGGGTAACTTTGAAAGAGAAATGGATGGGGGGTGGCACACACCAGCTTTTAGTTATTAATAACTGTAAAAGGGAATTCTTAATCCCTTGCTCTAATTTAACTGGGGAAAGAGCTGGCTGGTTCAGAGGACAGAGAGCCAGGCCCAAAGAGAAGTTCTCTTACCATGGAGACCAGCCCACGTTTTTCCCCAGTTAAATTAGAACAAGGGATTAAGAATTCCCTTTTACATAACTCTTAATAACTTGAGAATAACTCTAATTTCTCACTCCACACACAGAACTACAATATATATATCAGGCCTTTAATTGGGGAAAAGAAGTTATAATTGAGAAAACCACACAAAGTCAAAACCCTGGGATTATAACCTGGAGAACCACACAGGGTCTCAGTGTTAGGACTTCCAGAACTACAAAAAAAGTGCTTAAATAGTTTTATGAAAAGGGGGAGAGCAATAGCCAGGTTACTTGAGTTCACAAAAGTTTAGGAAAGGGGGCGGCTGGGTAGCTCAGTGGATTGAGAGCTTCCTAGAGGAGGTCCTGGGTTCAAATCTGACCTCAGACACTTCCTAGCTGTGTGACCCTGGGCAAGTCACTTAACCCACCTTGCCTACCTTTACCACTCTTCTGCCTTGGAGCCAATACACAGTACTGACTCCAAAATGAAAGGTAAAGGTTTAAAAACAACAACAACAAAAGTATAGGAAAGAAGATGGCCAGAGGCTAGTGTGTCTGGCAATGGTTCTCTGGTTCTTCAGATCTGATTGTCTTCTTTCAAATTCAGCACTCTGGGCAGAGGGGTATTTTCTGGAAACTAGGCAAGGACTAATTCACAGTCAATTCAGTGTCATTATCTGCCTTTTGAGTTCTTTGTTTTAAGACTCTGGGAGTCCTAGTCAGGAGATTCTGAAAATAATTTTGTTAGAGGTGTTAGTCCGATGATCCTTTGTCCTGGTTAGACACATCTAGAACACTTTGACAAAGATCATTGATGAACTGGAGTGATTACAGAAGGCAGGCTTTCAAGATGGTGTGAGAACTAGAAACTAGCTGAAGGAATCAAGGATGTTTAGCCTGGATAAGAGAGAATTTGAGAGAGACATGATCATCATCTTGGTGGTTGTTTAGAGGGTAGGTATGATTTACAATAAAGTTTGGATGAATGAGATCTCTTACAATCATTAAATCTAAAATGTTATCATATCTCTTTTCTCTCTGGAAAAGAACAGAAGATAGGAAAGAGTTGAACTCTTAGGAGGGTCTAGGAAAAGAACTGCTTAAAAGATGTGAGAATGATAGAGAGTGTCTGAATATGATCACCACTACGTCACACATTCAGGAAGTCTTGGCATTTCTACCCAAGGTAATCCAAATATCTTATAGCCCCACCTTGGGTTCCCAGCCATGCCTGAGGGGATGTTGGCTCAAGTTGTCTGGAGAAATCAATAAATATGTTTCTGTCTTAGAATCAACATACTGGAGACAGTCTTCTACCCTTCACAGACTTGGATTTTTCTTTAGGTTTTTAATGAAATGTAATGAGAGGCAAGAGAAGGGTAAAGGATTAGAGAGCTGACCTGAGCTTCAGAAAGACCTGCAGTCACATCCCTTCTCTGACACTGGCCAGGTCTTTAATGTCCCAGTGTTCCAAGACAACTAAAACTCTAAATGGCATCTTATTGGTAAAAGAATTTTCCTTAAATGAGAGTTTCCTATACCTAATGATTAGGGAATTGCTTAAGGCAGTGATGAGCAAACTATGGCCTGGAAGGTTTGCCCATCACTGTCCTATACCATTAGTGATGAAGGAATAGGTCTAATAAGAAATCGGTGAAGTTTAGATAAAACTTGTTCAAAGGAGGAATTTTTGGATAGGAGAGAACAGCACAGCTAGGCTGTGAGCTGAATACCCTTACACTCATGTAATCAGTTTGCTTACACCTTGGATCCAGGCTTATTGAACAATTCTGTATCTTTATCCTAGAAATCTCCAGTTGTTCACATTTTGTTCTCCTATTGTCAGAAACAAATTTCTCTCCCCATTGTGTTGCTTTTTTAATGTCATCTCTCAGTGACCTGAAGGTCAAATACTACTGAGTAAATTCAGGTATAGATTAGTCCTCAGAAAGAGGAAGTTAAAGAACCAAGGAATCAACAAGACAGGAAACTGATTCCATAGGCACTGCCCCCTGGGTGACCCAGGCAAATTAAGAAACTATGATTGGTTCCTGAGATGTACCATGTGAGAGTTAATGCGTAGAGAAAAGAGTTTATAAGGTTAGACTAGGGGCCTAGCAATGAAGTCATGAAGAGTTGGATGCCATTGAAATGATGCAACAACAACAATAATACTTCCTGTTCCCTAAAGTGCTATGACAAAGATAGGTTGATTCATTTATCCTAGAGCTACTACTCCTATTTTCCTTGCCCTTTCCAGTGCTCATTGCTCCTCTTGTATCTTTACCTTTCTTTCTCCCATCACTAACCAGGTTAAGAAAAATTTTTTCTAAATTAAACAAAAAATATTATCTCAGGGTGTGAAACTAAAAAAAAAAATCACAATTACCAGAATAGTCTTTAGAACAGCTCTTTTAAACAAGATAAGGAAGACAAATCTACAGATCTAAGATATCATGCTGGGAGACCTCTCAGGAAATACTGACAATAATATAATTACTGAGAATTTCCATTGAACTGTGGCAAGATCCTTATATAATTTTAGGGAGAGAAAG
>NW_025360882.1:0-1785 GCF_016433145.1 Gracilinanus agilis
AGGACCACAGACTGAGAAGTATGGCTTCAAAATTTTCTTGTTCTTGGGTGGTTTTCCTTATTCATCTCTATATTCTCTTGGAGTCCAAAGGAAATGGATTCAATTAATCAATAAACTTTTGTTAATGAAATATTACTTACCAAGGACTAGGCTAAGCCCTGGAGATTCAAAACCTAAAGTAAAACTATCTCTGACCCTCAAGGAGCTTAAACTTTAATTAGAGAAAAAAGATGTCTATATAAGATATGGATAAGATAATACAGTAGTTTAAGGAAGGATTTTGTTAGCAGCTGTTACGATCAGGATTGATTGCATGTAACAGGGGTTAATTGAGCACAGTCTTTAAGGAAAACCTGGATTTCAAGAAAAATGAAATGTGTAGAGTTATGGAGAATGGCTAATGCAAAGGCATAGAGCCTGAGATGCAGGAGGGAGGATTCAAACTTTACCATTGATGTGAGACTTTAAACAAGTGGCAATTTCTCTAGCTCTTAATTTTCTCATCTGTGAAATAAAAAGTTGATAACCTCAACAATACTTTCAAACTCTAAATAATGAATCTTTCACATGTCCCTAAGCCATTTAATAAACCAATATGTACAATATCACATAAAACTGGGAAAATATAGATGATAAAGATTATAGATTAGACCCCTAAAATGAAAGATGCTACTGTTGTGAACCTATTATTACATTATTTATATATAGAAATCTATGTAATTATACATATTTATGTATGTTTGTGTATATATGTTTAAAGCTAATTCTACATTGAGCTGGAGAAATGGTGAACCACTTCAGTATCTTTGCCAAGAAAACTCCAAATAGGGTCATAAAGAGTCAGACATGACCAAAAAATGACTAAATAACAATAACCATGAAAGTAAACATATATGGGGGCTTCATGTAAATAAACTCTCTACCTTATTTGAAACTAATAATATTAGAGATGTGACTAAAGAACTGAGAGATGAAGTGACTTGCCCCAGGTCACACAGCCAAAGTAAATTAGATTAAGGATTTGAATTTATATATTCCTTGCTTCAGAGAGAACTATTTATTCAGTATTCCATGTTGCATACAAAAGTACATATATGCATAAAAATGAAAGACACACTAATTCCAATATTATTTGATAGATTCATAACTCTGTTAAGTAAGCATTTTTTAAGCAGATAGGATGCATTATCAGACACTGTGCTATGAAAAAGGACCAAAATAATCAGTCTCTGCTTTCAAAGAACTCATAGACTAGTGAAGAAGACAACAAACAAACAACTATGTATAAACATGACACATACCAGTTAAATTGGAGATAATCTTAGAGGGAAGGAACTAAGATTAAGGAGTACCATGAAAGCCTTTTTATAAAAGGTGGAACTTTTCAGTAACGTCAATATGGTAATGACAATTAATTTAGCTACTCTGACTAAGAAAATGATCCACAATGATCTCTTTTTTGAAATAAATATCTATTTCATTAAATATTTCCCAATGATATACAAAACATTTTAACCTTTATTTTGTAAAATTTTGGGATGCAAATTTTCTTTCTTCCTTCTGTTCCCCTTCTTTGAGAAGGTAAACAATTTAATAACAGTATACTTGTAAAGTCATAAAATTTCTATTTCCAGAGTAGCCACTTTAAAAAAAAACAAGAAAAATAAAGTTTAAAAATGCTTCAATTTGCATCCAGAGTTCATCAATTCTCTCTCTGGAAATGGAAAGCATTTTTCATTGTGGAACCTTTGGAATTATCTTGGTTCATGGTCTTGATCAGAGTAG
>NW_025360883.1:0-2353 GCF_016433145.1 Gracilinanus agilis
CTCTCTCCCTCTCTCCCTCTCTTTCTCTCCCTCTCCATATGTGTATGTGTGTGTATATATATACATATATATATATACACATACCTTTAATTTTTATCTTAGAATAGCCACTAATATCTTGGCATATATTTTTTTATCTATATATACATATATATTTAAACTTTTACTTTTTGTCTTAGAATAGACACTAGAACTAGTTCTAAAGCAGAGGAATGGTATAGAATAGGCAATTGGGGTTAAGTGACTTGCCCAGGGGTACACAACTAGAAGGTGTCTGAGGTCAGATTTGAACCCAGGTCCCCCATGAGTCAAGACCTGGCGCTCTATCCACTGTGCTACCTATCTGCCCCTTCTATCTTTTCCACAAGGCATTTACCCAGCATAGAGGATGGTTTCCCTTTTAGTGTCTCCACATTGCATAGATAACAGTGGAATACAGGGACTCTCCATCTATTGTAGCCTCAGTTTGCCTCCTTTTCTACTTCTCTCTGATAATGTGCTTGACATTACTTCTCCATCACTTCTGTGTTGCAGCCTATTTGTTCTCTCCATTGTCCTCTGGGTGACCTAGAACTTTTAATTCTTTGGAGACTGTAGTATCTTTTCACTTGTAGTCATATGGCATCACAGGAAGAATATTGATGTTATAAAGATGGCTCTTTGTTTCAGGGAGAAGCGTTAGCCAGCAAACACTCGGTCTCCTTGCCAAGTGCTGAGATATGGTGGCCAAGGGCAACACCGGTTTAGAATATAAACTCTTCTGTAAAATTTTACAGAGGATGATGGTGGATGATTAGAAGCAGTTTTGCCTTGTAAAATAGTGAGAAGCAGTAAAGAGAAAAACAAATTCACAGGAAGCTTGGCAAGAAATCCAGCTAATCCAGATTGTCCAGATCCTGATGGGAGGCATCCAAGGGCGAAAATGGAAGGAAAACAATGAACAGAAAAGATCAAAAAAAGACATTTAGGCATTTTAAGGACAAGCTTGTTTCTTCACCATTTATAGAGGATCCAGCACATTAAGATGCTCAAATCGCAGCCGTGGGTGCAGAACCTGACAAAGTAGAAATGGCCATAAAAGACAGTAAGGACGGAAAGAGCAGATTTGAACAAATATACATAGGGGAGGTTTCTGCTAGAAATGACATGATTTTAAGTGCATTAGATGATTTATTATTATTTTTTTTAACCTTTACCTTCCATCTTGGAGTCAGTACTGTGTATTGGCTCCAAGGCAGAAGTGTGGTAAGGGTAGGCAATGGGGGTCAAGTGACTTGCCCAGGGTCATACAGCTGGGTTAAAGGCATTCTTGATGAAGGTATGAGAAGGAAACATGTTGGTTCTTATAATCAATTCATCTTTGTAGTCATATAATTGACCTTTAAGTAAAAGGTGTTTATTGGTTAATTATAAAGAAACCTTATATTTATCAGATTGACAAAGTTGACAAAAAATAAAAATTACAGCCATTTCATGGAAAAACAGGCATTGTTATAAGAGCTGTGAATTGGTCCAACCATTCTTGAAAGAAATGTGGAATTTTGCCCCTGATGCTCTTACATTGTGACTCAGTGATATTACTATTGAGTTTTTTTCCCCCTTATTGAGATCAAAGAAAGAGGAAAAGGACCCATATGTACAAAAACATTTATAGCAGCTGTTTTAGTGATGGAGAAGAATAGGAATCTGAGGAAGGTGTCCATCATGTGGGAAATAACCAAGCAAATTGTGGCATGTGATTGTGATGGAAGGTGGTCAGGGAAAAAGGAAAAGAATGTTTTAAATATATTTTAAAATGTTTATAGTAGCTCTCTTTGTGGTAGCAAGGAACTGGAAATTGAAGAGATGCCCATCAATTGGGGAATGAATGAACAAGGTGTGATGGAATGCTACTGCACCTTAAGAAATGACAAATATGTTAATTTGGAAAAACACAGAAGGATTTACATGAAATTATGAACAGTGAAATGAAAAGAGAATAAAAAATGACTTGTTTATGTCCACCTTCAGAAAAAGAACTGCTATAGAATTAAGGAGGATACAGTTTATATATATCTATATATATATTTGTCAAATGATGTCTTTTCTAATTAGAAAAAGGGAGGGAGAGGGTTAACTAGGTATTTTAATAAACAAACAAATAAATTTAAATTTAAAAAATCATGAAAGGACATGGTTTCAAAGAAGCCCAAGAGGACTTGTATGAACTAGTACAACGTGAAGTGAGCAGAACCAGGAAAACAATATCATAAAGACAATAACTAAAAATCTTGGGAAATCTGCTCAACACCATGTCTCCTTTAATCCTCACACAAAAACCCTGTGAGATAGGGGCTGCTATTATTATCATCCC
>NW_025360884.1:0-1071 GCF_016433145.1 Gracilinanus agilis
GAGAATTAAGGAAGGGTACACACTTCACCCTCACCTCAGAGGGACTCATTCTCATTACAAAGGAGACCCACTGACATTAAGGGCAGTTTCCCCATTCCCTACCCCCCATCCTGTCTCTTCGACCCCTTCTCAGCATCCTGTACCCAGAAAGAGGAAGTCTAAGGACACCCTTGGGTACAACAGGGTCATCTGGATCTGAGAGCTAGAAAGGACTTCAGAGTCAGTCCAGAGCTAGTCCAACCTCCTTATTTTACAGAGAAGGACACTGAGACCTGGAGAGGTTAAATGACTTGGTAAGAATCACTAAGTATTAGACTCAGGATTTGAACCCTGATTCTAGGCTGATTCTAATCAGCTGAAAATCACTGGGCTACAATCCTCTCCTCTTGCTGCTGTCTAATGAAACCCTTTCAATTCTCTGCCTCTGCCCAAAGCAGATGGGAAGTAGCCTGGCCACATCGGGCTCTTTGATCAGACCCCAAGCTAGCTCTGCTCTTCCTGGGATGCCCCCTGTTCTTTGGCCCAGGGAGTTGAAGCCATCGGCCTCTCTCCCATCAATGGGGTCTCCTGGCTGTAGTATTATCAAAGTGTGGGACAGAAGCACCTCCAAGACTTCACTGGAATGGGCCGAGGTTTGGGGCTCAAAGGCTTTGAAAGGATCAGGATTTGGGAAGGGGCATGCATTCCCTACTTCCAGGTTAGGAGGGTGGGAAGCTGGGAGGATCCCAAGGCACCTAGGGCCAGGGAAGCTCTGGAATCCCTCCTAGCTCTCCTCTAAGTCTCAGCATCCTCATCAGGCTCCCAGCCGCTCAGTGTCCAAGCCCTGGGGACAGACAGGAAGGGCCAGAGCACCCCAGTTCTCCAAGACCGTATTCTGGAGACAAGGAGGTCCCAGACCATCCTCCTGCTCCACCCCAGGAAGCACAGAGACAGCGGCCAACTTCACGATTATGGCAACCCCTAGGGCAGCCTGGAGAGGGAGAAGGAGCCTCACACGAGCTAAACTGCCCAGTAGGAGGGTAGGAGAAGCAGGTGGGTACCCAGGGAGGCGGGAGTTTTGGGGCTGGGGGG
>NW_025360885.1:0-1346 GCF_016433145.1 Gracilinanus agilis
GGCAATGGGGGTCAAGTGACTTGGTCAGGGTCACACCGCTGGGCAGTGTCTGAGGCCAGATTTGAACCCAGAACCTCCCGTCTCTAGGCCTGGCTCTCCATGCACAGAGTCAGCCAGCTGCGGCCGGGCCTTCTTTTCAATGATCCTCTTAGACTAAGAGGGCCTTGAATGGGGGCACGAAGGGTGACTGGCCAGCCCTGATAAGGGCCTCATCCATGCTTCAGGCATCCCTTCCAGTGCTGCGGGCTGTGATCCTCGGGGTGTGCGAAGTCTGCAAGAGCTTCTCCCTCTGTCCGTCCGTCCGTCTGTCTGGCTGGCCCACGTCTGGTGCCGGCTGCCCGACTTCTCCAAAGGCTCAGGGCTGTTTCCGGGGGCTCCCATCAAACCCCAGCGGGTGGGGCAGGCGGCCTGCTGCGAGCTCCTGCTCTGCCCCCCCATAAACCGCGAGCACACGTGGTCGGCCGGGCGGCTCTCCAGGCACACCTGCGGGAGCTCCCGTAAAAGCCGCCGCCGCCGGGCCTTCTGGGCCGGTGTGGGTCCCACATAAAATCCATCTTTAAATGTTCCCCCGACGCCGGGCCCTGCGGAGCCGCTGCCGGACTTGGGGCCGCCACTGCTTCCCCACTGGAGCTCCCTCTTGGGAATGGCCGCTCTCCGCCTCACTGGCCTCGAGGCTTTGCTTCTTTCCGGCGGCGTGGCCTTGGGACAGTCCCTTCACTTCGGGGCCTTTCTGTGGCCTTCCCCGAGCTGGCTGGTCATTCTGGGAGCAGGCAGGGGAGGGGGGGTCACCCAGGCCAGAAGACAGCAAATGCGGACTAAGGGTGGTTATTAGGGACCCAAATGCCCGGCCAGCACCGGCTGCATCCCGATGGGATGGTGTTCCGGTGTGGGGAAGACACTCTCCCTGGGGGCTGTGTCCCCTCAGGCAGGCACTCCAAGCCAGACCTTCTCTGGGATGGGGGAGGGTCACGGGGAGAAAAGGCTCCTCGGACCCAGAACCCAGAGCTGGTCTCCTCCAAATACAAGCACAGCGTTTTGGGAGCCAGGCCCTGAGCAGGGAGGTCCCGGGTTCAAACGGGGCCTCAGACACTGCTTATCTGTGTGACTCTGGACAAGTCACTTTACCCCCCCCTTCCCACCCCCTGCCTCCCCCTTCCTGCTCTCCTGCTTGGAACGGAGATGGGGCGGCAGGTAGGGGTTAAAGAGACGCCAAGGCGGGGCGGCCCCCCTCACTGACGCCGACCCTCTCCATCCCCCTCCCCGGCTTGCTCCCGGGATCTCGAAGGCCTTTGGGTGGATCTCGTGGCCAGGGGCAGGGCAAGGGGCTTCGAGGGTGTAGGGTCTGG
>NW_025360886.1:0-1049 GCF_016433145.1 Gracilinanus agilis
CCTTCCTTCCTTCCTTCCTTCCTTCCTTCCTTCCTTCCTCCCTCTCTCCCTTTCCCCCCTCTCTCCTCTCCTTCTCTCTTTCTTTCTCTATCTCTTTGTTTGTTCGGATCAATTCTAAGTATTGGTTCCAAGGCAGAAGGGTGGTAAGGGCTAGGCAATGGAGGTTAAGTGACTTGACTAGGATTAAACAACTAGGAAGTATCTAAGACCAGATTTGAACCCTGGATCTCCTGTCTCTAGGCCTGGCTCTCAATCTGCTGAGTCACCTAACTATCCTCATGACATTGCATCTTATTAGCATGGACCAAGACCTACCACCCTAACTTTACATCAGGAGCTAGGGACCCATAAGGAGGTATCAACTCCCTGCCCATTTCCTTAAAGTCTTCCTTTGACTTATCCCCAATACTGTCTCAGCAATGTCTAAATTTTCTCTTCTTATTCAGAAGGGATCTTAGGCACATGCTTTTGCCTCGCTTGGATTGTTTCATCAGTGGGAATTTGTAGACTTTCCTAAGAGGGCTACATCTAGAAACTCCATGGTAGGAAAGACACATGAATGTCCAGCTCAGTGGGACTGTGAAATACAGCCCTCTTGGAATCTGCTCACTTTCATTTAATTCAGCTCAGAGAGAAGGAAATAGTGTGTCTCCTATCTGAGATCACTAGGGATGGGCCCTGCCTTCTCAGGCAGCTGATGATGCCTGAGAAACAAATTAAAAGCTCATTTAACTTATTTTGAGGACAAATTTAAACCCCACACCATCACCAGCAATCATAAGCGGTTCATTAGCGATCATTTTGAAAGAGCCAGATGCTTTGGTATGCAGCAAATGAAGCCAGTCGGCTTCTCTTTGTGTGGCTTTCTGCTTTCACTGCTCAGTTTTGCAATGCCAAAGCTCTCTCTTCCCAAGTTGTGGAGAATCTAAATAGGTCAAAACATCTATTACCACAGAGGCAGGTCTCCGTGCCCTGGAGCCCCAGGTCTCCTAGATATGGCAAAACAACATCGGAGAAGAGAACTGAAGGAGAAAGCCAAGTGGACCCAT
>NW_025360887.1:0-3578 GCF_016433145.1 Gracilinanus agilis
ATGGATGAATAGATAGATTGAAGATGGATGGATGGATAGACAGACACAGAGAGAGACAGAAAGAGAGAGATGGATGGATGGATGACTAGACACAGAGGTGGATGGCTAGTCAGAAAGACAGATGAGAGAGAGAGAGAGAGAGAGAGAGAGAGAGAGAGAGAGAGAGAGATGGATAGAATAGGTATATACCTGCCTTCTGGGGGAAGGAAGGGGAAAAAGGAATGAGACAGATTTTTGGATATAGCTAATGTGAAAATTTGTTTCTCTTGGATAAGCATGTTTATTATAGTATATTGCATATTTATAACAAATCACATATAGTATATTATTACATTATGTGTTAAAAATAAAAATAAATGGTAACCCCAAAAAATGTTAAGGCTATATTCTGGGAAGGGAAGGAGAAGGGAAAGGAAATTGGCGTACAGATGTAAGATGCTGCTCAGATAGGCTTCTGCCTCCTCACCACAGAAAGGCTTAAGATAGATAAAAAAGATAGCATGACCATCTTTGGATAGCAGATACCCATTGTTCTGTCCCCCTTCCTCCTCCTTCCCTCCTCACATCCAGAAGCCAGAACGAAGTCTTGAGGTTGCTATAGTTTCTCTCACATTTCTGTTTCAGGAAGAAAAAAAAATACATGATAGAATGCTTGCCCTGCTCCCACATCATAGATGCAGCCCCTTGTGGGGTTTCAGCAGGTGATTTTCCCATCAAGGGAAATGAGTCCATGCTGAGTCTTCTAAGACTGCTGCATTGCTACACAGGTGGAGCTTTCTGGTCCTTGTCCTATACACTCGCCTTCCTGCAGGTGCCCAAGGAACCCAGAGACATGTGTTTACATAAATCATGAGCTTCATAAGAGGAAGAGATCCATTAAACAGCCAGAGGCCTTTTTTACTTCTCTCTTGATTGGAAAGCCTTGCCTTAAATTAAGTGCCACTCTGAAGAAAAAGCCTCTGCATCTCGTTACCGTCCCAACCCAGCCAGCTGACAGCTCGAGTGAAAATAGAAGCAAGGCTGACTTTGGAGTCAGAGAACCTGAGTTCAAATCTCATCTCTGCTACCCACTACCTGACTCACCTTGGGCAAGGCATTGAAGCTCTTAGTGTTCTGATCTTGTGAATTGATAAGGTTGGGCATGACAAGAGCTAAGATCTATTCCACCTTTCCACCAGTGATGCCCTCAGGTCTCAGTTTCCTCATCTGTGAAATGAGAGGTATTGGACTAGAAATCCCCCAGAGGCTTTAAATCTGTGATCCTGTATTCCATCTTTTGACCTCTGTAGACCTCAGTTTCCTCATCCATAAATTGAGGGAGATTAGACTAGATGGTCTCTTGAGACCTTTTCCATCATTAATTACAACTGGGATCTTTAAAAGCTATCAATCCTTGTCCATCATCAAAGCAGATGTTTCCAGTGATTTTTCCATTGAATTTGGGAGTCCTCCCTTAGGGAGACTTCTTCTGTTGGCTCATCCTGATGTAGAAGGGATCCCGAGTTCTCTAGGGCTATGCCAGTGGAACACAATGAACACAGGCAATCTTATCAGACTAGAAAACCATCTAATATAAGGCTGGTAATAGTGTGCATATCCACGGCCAATGGACCGGCCTTGATAAGTTGGAAAAGGATCATCCCTAGAAAGTCGATGACTCTCCAGATAATAAAATTTGGGATGGTTTGGGTTTTTTTCCTTTTTTCCCCTTTTAATTCTTGTCTACTAAAGCATCAAGGGATTACATGTTGTTAAGGTGTTTCAATCACAGCCAATTGATTTTTCATGGTTACATGTAGGGTTTTCTTGGTAAAAATACTGAAATGGTTTGCCATTCCCTTCTCCAATTCATTTTTTAAAACTTTTACATTCTGTTTTAGTAGCATTTCTAAGTCAGAAAGGCAAGGGCTAGGCAAACAGAGTTAAGTGACTTGCCCAGGGTCACACAGCTAAGAAATGTCTGAGGTCAGATTTGAACCCAGGTCCTCCCAATTCCAGATCTAGCACTCTATCAGCTGTGCCATCTAGCACCCTATAAGGGATTCCATACAGCTTTTATTAATGGAAATATGGTAGAGGCATCAGGCTACAATGGAAAAATTGGTAGAGGACCAAGGTTGGAAACTCTCTCTGCCACTTATAACCTGGATGACCTTAGTTAGGTAGCTTAACCTCCCTAAGCCTCAGTTTCCTTAATCATAAATTAAGACCATTTCCACTAAATGGCCTCAGAGATCCCTTTCAGCTCTGAATCTACTATCCTAAGACAAACCAATACTAATACCTTCACCTATAAAAGTTTGGAGCTTTTGAAGTCTCCAAATGAGAAGATGGATTTGTGCTGAGCCTTCTGTCCTCTCCGTCATGAGCAATGCCTCAACAAGGGCACTGGAGTAAGACTTGAGTGAAAGAATGCATCCCCATCAGAGGAAAGCAATTTGGAAGCTCACGCTCCAATTGTTCTTGTTTTTAGCTGTTTTTCAGTTGTGTCCAAATCTTCATGACCCCATTTCAGGCTTTTTTGCAAAAATACTGGAGGGGATTGCCATTTCCTTCTCCAGCTCATTTGACAGATGAGGAAACTGAGGCAGACAAGATTAAACAACTTGCCCAGGGTCACACAACTAATAAACATCTGAGGCCAGATTTGAATTCACAAAAATTGAGTCTTCTTGATCCCAGGCTTGGCACTCTGTCCATTGTGCCACCCAGCTACCCTTCATGCTCCAATGGCGAATCGTATCACTTCAGAGACAATCTGTAGCTATAGAATGAAGTTTAGATGATTCGTTCATATGGGAAGTGAATCCAGAATCTTGACCTCCTTGGCCCTGGGCTCTAGCCACGGAGACAACTGACTGGTTTAGAACAAACACTGAAAGACAGGAGGAAGCCCTGGCTCTCCCAGAGCCTTTCTAGATGATCACTTATTTAGAGGTGAAAGAAACCTTTAGGTAATCTAATCTATGCCTTTGTACAGATGGGGAAACTGAGATCTATTGTAGAGATGAGAGGCATGAAGTGGTTTTCCCAAGTAACACAATAACAGGGACTGGATTCAAACCCAGGTCCATGGAATCCAAATTCTCCTAACCTCTTGAGTCATGGGAAGGACCAGATTGTTGGAGCCATACTCAAACACCTAGGGCTGTGGTTTCTGATCATGACTTGGACTATTTACTTTTCTGGGGCATGGCATAAAGGAAAGAGGCTGGGCCTGGAGTCAAAAGACCCAGGTTCAAATCCCACCTCTGACACTTACCAGCTATGCATCCATGAACAAGTTACTTACCAGGCTCCATTTTCTCAACTCTAAAATGAGGGGTGTAGACCTGTTGGCCTCTAAGTTCCCATTCCGTTCCAAATGTATTTTCCTATAATAGAGGGAGAAGAATAGCAAGCAGGAAGACCTGAGTTCAAATTCAATTCACTTAGCCTCTATCTGCCTCAATTTCTTCAACTGTAAAATGGGGTGAAGATTAACACCTACTTCCCAATATTGTCACCATCAATTGAAATATTTGTAAAGCACCTGGCCTATGGTAGACATAAGTATTTATTATTATATTATATTATAT
>NW_025360888.1:0-1080 GCF_016433145.1 Gracilinanus agilis
AAAAATGAAAATGAAAATGAAATCAGAAAAAAACTTTCCAAAGTGATAACAAACTAGTCTGATAAATCAATCCTTCTAATATCTTAATGGGGAAGGATTATTACCCAGATCTACCCACTCCTATATAGGTCATGTAAATTGTTACATGGCTTAAACCAAAACATAAGTTAGAGAAAAGCCAGGAAAGTGTTTCACTTTCCTTTCTTTTCCTTTCATTTACTTTTGTTTCCTTTTCTTTCCTCTCCTCTCCTTACCTTTTCTTTTCCTCTTACATCTTCAACAGAATATAAACTCTTTGATCTCGATGGTCATATTTAACTGTGTTATTAGATAGCCATCAGCAACACAGTGCTTTGCAACTAGTAATTGCTTAATAAATTC
Organism: Gracilinanus agilis; assembly: GCF_016433145.1. Classification (NCBI taxonomy): domain Eukaryota; kingdom Metazoa; phylum Chordata; class Mammalia; order Didelphimorphia; family Didelphidae; genus Gracilinanus; species Gracilinanus agilis. Next base: position 382 of record NW_025360888.1, read on the forward strand.
TTGATGCATTAGATTTCATTCTACTTAGATAAAGCCATTCTGTAACACTTTCACTTTAGTTGCTATTATTCAGGAAAGGGAGAGTAGAGAGTTTTGTAGATAAAGTCTATGAATAGAACATAGATGGAAGATCTAGAAGCAAAAGAAAGGAAGTTGGAAGTGATCACCATCAAGACTAATCATTTATAGGGACTATTTAATACCAGTAACTTTAATCATCAATCCATAAAGCTAAATCGGAGCAATTACAAACTACAATGTTAAATAAAATTTCTGTAAGATGCTTCAGTTGTGTCTTAAATATTATAATAGACTTCAAGAGCTTGGAAAAAGTCTTTGCCTGTCAGGGAACATTGTTCTAACAATAATTGTTTGAAACAAGTGAACCATCAGATAGAGATTAGAGATATGTGTGTGTTATATAACAAGGTTTGAATTATAATAGTATTTGATTTCTAAGAACATGAGCAAATTAGACCTCATGTATGCCTATTGAAGAGGCACTAGCCAGAGAAAATTCATAACAAATTACAGGGATGAACAAATGTATTTTAACATATGGAATAAATAAATGCAACCCATGGACCTGAAAAAGTTTCCATCCATGATAAAGACCAGTGTTGGCCAATACACTGAGGGAAACATCAATGTTGGACAGCTCCTCCCAGGACTTAATGAAAAGAAAACTCAATTTAAGAA
>NW_025360889.1:0-6586 GCF_016433145.1 Gracilinanus agilis
TCCCCAACATATTTCCCTCTGTTTTTTAAAGATGGAAATAAGGCCAGGTAAGAAAGAACAAATATAGGTTCTCTAAAATAGTGTCAGAAATGCTAAAGGTTAAAATGAACTCAGGCTAGCAAGGGAACCTATGAACAAAAAAGATTTCCTGTTATTTGTATCTAGGTAGATTGGGGGGGAAAGGAGGATTAAAGAAGAATCAGGACTTCTGCTTGAAGTGAATGGGATAAGGAAATCTGACAAGAGCAAGAAGTTTGAGCTATCTGCTATTCCCCTAACTCTTGGGAATGAAGAATGATATTTACATTCCAAATGTAGAACATGGGTGACTAACGGGGAGTGTAGATGAAAGGATACAATTTTTAAGTTGTTTATTTGGGTTTTGGTTTGGGGGTTTCGGTTTTATATCATTATTCTCATACAAAAATGAAAAATATGGAACTAGGTTTTACATGATAATACACATATAACCCAGATCAAATTGCTTGCCAGTTCTGGGAGTGGGGAGGGAAGTGAGGAAAAGATCAATTTGAATCAGACAACTGCAGAAAACTTATATGCAAATTTTTTGCATTTAATTGGTACAAATAAAATATTTTTATAAAAATGAATAATATTTTTAAAAAAGAATAGATTGTGTCAGAATGAACTGAATTCCTTTATGATGTGCTAGTAAATGAGGGAAATGCAATGGATATAGTTTACCTAGATTTTAGCAAAATTATTGACCATGTATTTCATACTTTTCTTTTTGATAATATTGAGATAATGATGAGACAGTAATACAATAAAATGCATTCAAAACATTTTCATGGCTAAACTCAGAGATTAGCTCTTAATGGATCTGTGCCAAGTGGCTGGAAGTCAATATCTAGGTAATGATGCAGATGGTATACTCCTGAGATTTTCATAAAATATGAAGCTGGGACTTTACAATAGATGACAGAGTCAAGATTAAAAAAATATTGATTAGAATTTTTGTTTTAATTTACTAAAATGAAATCCAAAGAGGAAAAATGTAAAGACTTATTCTTGGATATAAATAATCAGCTTCACAGGTAGAAGACTGAGCAATTATGGGGAAATAGTACTTATTTTGAAAAAAAAATGAAACAAGGCTTTTAGTGGACTTTAAACAACAAATATCAGGCATGTAATGTACCAGCCAAAAATGCCCATGCAAACTTGAACCAGGTGAGGAAATATCATCACTATACTCTGCCCTTTTCAGACCTTATTTTAAATAAGGCATTCTGTTATAGGCATCATACTAAAAAGGATATTGACAAATTAGAGAGGAAACTAAGGATTAGGAATGGCCTTGAGTTCATGTCAAGTGAGGATTATTTATAAGCATCTTTAGCTTATAAAAGAAAAGGATCAGGTGGAATATGATAGCTGCCTAAAGTTATTGGCAAGAATGTCATGTGTAAAAGTAGTTTAAATTGTCCTATTTGTCTCCAAAGGGATACATTTAGCAAAAAGTTCAAATTATGACAGGAAAACAAAAACAAAAACAAAAATAACTACAGTTTTCTAGACAATTAGAACTTTCAAAAAGAAGAATAAAATTCCTTGATATTTAGTGAGTCTCTCTCCTGATTCCTTTTGTGATTATAAAACTGGCCTCTGACATTTATTAACTGTATGACCCTGGAAAAGTCATTTATTCCCATTTGGTTCAATTTCCTCATTTGTAAAATGAACTAGAGAAAGAAAAGGCAAATCGCTTCAGTATCTTTGCCAAGAAAACCCCAAATAGAGACACAAAAAGTTGAACACAAGTGAAATAGCTCAGCAAAAACAATGATATCCTTGTATGTCTTCCGTAGAAGCCATATAGCTCTTTTATCAGGTATTTTTATAGTGAGGACTCATTTAATTTGTTAGTTTAAATAGATAGCAAATCAAGTCTCATTAAGCACTCAACTTCTATAATTCTATAATCAAGGCCTTTTCTTAGCTACCTGACCAATGAAAAGGAGCTAATAAGTGCTTAAATATTAAAGAATAAAATGATTGACAAAAATGTTATTTTTAACACTTTAAAAAAGTGTTATTACCTCCTAATTCAATTGCATTTTAATAGACATCAAGGCCCTAAATCAAATCAATGATAGAATAGTACATAGAGGAGACTGTAAATGGGGGCCAGGACCAGCTCTCTTGCTTTATGTGACATGAGATAGGCAGTCTATAACAATTAACAGAGCCTGTAATGAATGTTACGAGAGAGGAGAGAGTAAGTCTGTAAGGGTGACTCTCTTCCAGCTCTTCCCATTGGGTCGAATATGCACTGCGAGACTTTGAGGGGGCGTCACCCTGAAACTGGGTGACCTGGATGGTTGTGACGCCCCATAGAAGTTGGGGATGAGGCTTCTCTATAAGATGATGTATTGGGTACCCCAATCTAATTCTAAATGAGGGCGGGGCTCACACAAGCCTCCCCTAAGGTCAGTTAACTTCACAGAGGGTGGTCTGGCTCCAAGATGGAGGCAGCCAGACCAAGCTGTGATTCCCCTCCCCCTCGTCTCTCAGACACTCCGGGAACGCTATCTGACTAATGAATGTCTTTTATTAATATCAATATAGGGATTGGGGAAAAGGGTAAAGGGCAGAGGGATTTTGGGGTGCCCTCTATTTCTATGGGATCTGTCACTCAGGTGGGAACCTTTGGGGTTCCTGCTCCTAAGTGTCTCCCCTCACCTCTTCTCCTTCAATTTCTATTTCTATTTCCTATTTCTATCCTTTTCTATAATTGCAAAGTCAAACAGAAAAGGGTCTCTCAGCAAGGTTGGGTAATGGGGGGAGGAGCCTAAGAGATGGCTCCCAAAATGGAGTCCAGACACTCAGCTGACTCGATGATTGAAGTTTTGATGGGTGAGAAGCCATGGGATGCTTTTGGCCAGGGAATCGGGGTATCAATATCCAAAGAAAGATCCTCAGGAAGCCCTCAGGACTAGATCTGAGTTGAGATATTCTCCTCCTTCATCTCTCAGTCCTCAGCTGGAAGTCCTTCCCTCCTCCTCCCTCTCCCAGAGAATTACCCAGAATCTTCTCTGGTCCCAACAGTCACCAACTGTCACTAATGGCCTTCTTCTGGTTCTTTTTGTCCCATCCTCCATCCTTCCAAGTCACACACTCTTCCGATAAATAAAACCAGCTTTCTTTGTGTGCATATGTTTTTCCTCAGATATATGTCCAGTGTCAATAAGAACTAAACAAATTCCTAAAATATTGAAATATGACACAAACACTTTCCATAGCCCCCTCAGGATCTTCTATTTATTTTATTATTAAGTAGATATTTAGATAAGTACTTCTTTCTCATGATTATAGTTCACCATCAAAGTTAAGTCATTTTCTCATATTACAATAACAAAGTGTTTCTTTTTTTTAATGAACCTTTGACTAAGCTTGTCACTACCAAATAAAATGAAAAGAGAGGAAGTCTCAACATGGAGTTAAATCAATGATTTTGATCTTTCATCTCTGTTGAAATTCTCTATTAGCTATTACACAGAAGAGAAAACAATGGCAAAGAAATCATACATTTTAAAATTATTTATTTCCTGCCTTGTCATTTTCTCTAACGTTTACTGTTCCAATCCATAATTAATAGGCACACAAAAAGAACTTGGACCTAATTAGCAAATATGTTAGTTCACTTTAGAGGTGGCCAATCATGAGGACTATCTTAATTATGTAAACCCAAAGGCAAAACTATAACTGGAGCTCATTTCCTTTATTTAGAATGGTTGATGGAGTCTCTAGGGAAATCATGGAAGGAATTGATCCATCTTCTTTAATCCTCTCTCTTCAATCCCAAGTAGTTTCCTTCCATGTTAAACTTTGTATTAGTTAAACTTTGGTTTTCTATCTTTAGAACTCAATAAATATGCCCTCCATATGTCAAGTGATTCATATTTCACTTTCCAAAATGAATAACAACCTTAAAATATGTAATCTCTTTATATTTACTTTGGAATTTTTATTTGATAATTTAAACTAGATGTCTGTATTACTCAGATACTTCCACAGATTGAAAATGACTTACATTCTTATAATCCAAGAGAAATATGAGTTCTTTCAAGTGACAGAAATTACCCAATTCTCCATGGTGTATGATTTAAGATTCCCTTGAAGGATACATGAGAAAATTACATTTGACTTTAAATGAAGGTGCAGTTTTGGAGAAAGTTTTTTTGGTACATTTACTGCAAAGGAGAGAATGAATTAGACAATTTCTGTCATTTTTTGCATACCACTAAGCATAACTATCATCAAGAAAATCATTGAAATGATAAAAATGTGACAAATATTGTGTGGTGAGTTTTTTCACCAAAATTTTCAGGGGAAGAAACTGATAATATGATGGCAACAGCCATAAGGAGAAAGTAAACTATCATTTATCATAATCATATTTTAGGGGAGGAGAAAAAACTTCTCTTTTTGTTGGGAACTTGTAGATATTCCTTCAATTAGTGTTTGTGGCAAGTAATCTGCAATTAGTAGTTTGGAAGATTTTCTTGGTCTACTAAGATGTTAAGTGATATGCCAACTAGTTATATGCTGGCCAGCTGTCATAGTAGGATACAAAAAAAAAGGAACTTTCCTCTAGAAGTCACAGATAATCTGTTATGGGGTACCTTAATTTCTCTGGTACAAGTCTTTTTGTTTAAGAAGCTGAGGGCCATTAGGACTTCAGACACTGAAGATGTTGACAATTATGGATCATCATTTTCGTTTGACGCCACATCCTGATACTATGCCATCTTTTACAATCATGGTGAAGATCACTGCTGTCATAGAACACTAGGATCAAGGTGTCAAGGAAAGCACAATATGTTAAATAAATGTTGAATATCATCCAAACAGCACACATATGACTTTAAACTTTTTTCTGTGAGTACTAACATAGGTTAACAGAAAGAATGTTGGACAATGAATCAGTAGTCCTTGTTCTTCTTCTGACACCGTGTGACCTCGAACAGGGATTATACCATTTCTGAACCTTAGAATCCTGCTCTATAAAACAGACAAATTCTATTAGATGTTTACTAAGGTTTTTTCAGGATCTAAAATTTTATGACCGAGTTCAATTTAATCTCTTCCCTTCCTATCTGCCCCTCAGACAAAGATTTTGGCTAGTTATTTTTTTTTCTCCTACTGTCTCATATATTGTTTAAACAACATAAAAGATACTAGCATGAAGATTAAATGTATAATGTATTCCATGTAAGAAGAAAAAGTAATATTTACCCAATTTGCTGAGGCCCCCATTTGTGATAGTGTACAATTTGTCCTGTGTTTCTCACAGACTTGTTCTTTAAATGATATTGCATATTTATTAGTTTTGTCTTTTCTTTTTCAGTTAGTATACATGCTGTCATTGACTCCTGGCTTTCCAATTTCTATCATATAGAAGCCAGCTCCTGCTGACTCCTGAACAATTACCTAAGAACAAAATCCAGTAGAGCTGGATTATTCTCATATCTTTTCATGAAAAATAAAAGATTGACTCTCCATTTGAAAGACAACTTTCATCAGAAAAAGTTCTATGTTAATAGCAATAATGATTACAAAAATGTTTTTCCCCTTCTCAGCTCCTTTGCATTTCTTAAAAGTAGCATATTAAGAAAGAAAATTAAATATTAATTTTGATTGAATTCATTCCTGTAGTAGTATATCACTATAAAGTCAGGCAAATATCCACAGAACGCAGTTTTTACTCCCTTTGGTTGCAAACAATGCAATAAACGTTGCTATTATAACTCATCAGTCACCTAATATAGCATCATCAATGATATAAAAAGATACTAATTTGCTATTCTTATTCCTTTTGTTCCTTCTTAAGTGTACTTAATCAATGAACTTCATCCCAAATTGTTATATTCCTTTTTCTCTGTCTCTGTCTCTGTCTTTTCTCTGTCTCTCTCAATGATTAGCTACAGTCACCACAAGATGTCTCTCCAGCTTTTTAATATATGGCAGATTGAACTTTTTTTTTTTTTGACTTATCAAGCTAATCTGTAATAAAACCCTGATTACTGGAGTTTAGAGTACTATTATACAGTCCAGGGATTAAAGCCTTATTTAACCAAAAAAAAGCTAGTTTTGTTTTTTTTAAATCAAAGTTCTAGGATTTTTTGGAAACTATTTTTAGGTAGCCCATAAGAAGTAATCTCCTTTGTGTTTTTCAGTCATCTTTCCTCTTGCTTTAGATCCTTCCCTTAAATCCTATATAGATTCAGAGCTTATTCTTTAAAGTTCTGTTAATAATAGTAAAGAACCAAATGCTTCCATTTTAAGGTGTCTTTTTTTTTATATTCACATTTCTGAAAATACAAAATATAGTGGATCCCCCACACCATGCCAAATGACTTGTAAAATAAATTTTGAAAAATGGGAACAAGAATGAATTTCCTCTTATCTGTCTTCAAATTAAAAATGTTTTCAGTGCTTGATTTGTATTTATCTTGATGAAATCTACATTTTAGAAGCAACTGTACTATAGAGACTTGCCGCTGCTAGTTAAGCAGAGTGTTTTTAGATAAGGGAATTAGATCTTCTAAGTAAGTCAGTT
>NW_025360890.1:0-1030 GCF_016433145.1 Gracilinanus agilis
TATATATATATAGTCATTTTAAGAAGTTAGTAGTGAAAAAGGATCACTTTCCATGCTTGAGGGACACAGTCTGTGAAAAGACATTGAGGTTAAAATATAGTGTTGTGTTTAAGGAACAGTAAAAGGGCCAATTTGACTGGACCATAGAGCATATAATATGTGTAACATAATTATGTGTAACAAGGTAAAAGTTAGGTTGGATTCAGATCATGAAGAATTTTAAATGAGGAACTTATATTTTAGCCTAGAGGTGATAGGTTGCTATTTGAGTTTTTTTTTGAATAAGAGAGTGACATGGTCAGACTTCAGCAACTGCCTATGGATTATACCCAGAAGAGATCTGAAACAGGGATAGCAATTAAGAAACAAGTGAGTGCATTAATGAGAGGGATTGAGGGCCTGAAATAGAATGGCAATTTTATGAATGGAGGGAAGGGAATAGATGTGAGATGTTGTGGAAGTAGAACTAATAATGTCTTGGCAATTGATAGGATGCATGAGATGAAGGGAAGTAAGGAGTCAAGGATGATTCCACTGTTGTGAAACTGGGTGCCAGGAAAAATGGGGTTACTTTTGAAAGAAATAGAGAAGTTATATTTGAGTCAGAGAAAACCCAATTTAAATATATATGTACTTTGTTTTAATATAAAAAGATGCTCCTAATGAAGCATGTGCATATTTTAGATATAATAATGGAGCTTTCCCTGAAAAAAAATATTTTTTAAATAAAAAGCATGATATCCCTATTTTTTTATTTTAAATTTAACAAACAGTAAAACATTTCCACATGCAAAGTAGAACAGAAGGAGGATTGCATAAGAAACTGATATCTCTTGTGTAAAACTTGTTTTTTTAATGTATGTAATAATTCAACAGGAAGCTTGAAGAATACCAAAGAGTACTCAAGAAGGCTGGAGCCCTCCCACTTTTGCCCACTCTGCATCATTGCTTTCCCAGAGCAGGGCATTCAACTCCAGTAGTCCATTATCAATGAGCTTTGGGCAGGGCAGGTATTATATATATATATATA
>NW_025360891.1:0-3295 GCF_016433145.1 Gracilinanus agilis
GGGAGTGGGGAGGAATGGGAGAGAGGGAAAAAAACATGGACTGAAAAATGTCAGAAAATAAAAATTAACAGTTATATATCTACAAGTAATCTGGAAAAAATTGAACAATAAAAATACGTTTAGAGATCCAGATATCTGCGTTCTTACTTCTCATATGCATTCCATCACACTGTTGAGAGACTATTGGCATTTTCATGTGCCTATGGGAGTTTGAGTTACACAGCACCATGCTTGCATGCCTGTGTAAAAGAAACTTCCTGACTCATGAACACTTATAGTCCTTCTTATTAACACCTCATTTTTGATCTCCTAACACTATGGTATACCTCTAAATTAAGAAATATGTGAGACTTGTAAATATTAAATCAGAAATGGCTTCAAATTTGATTTATCAAGAAAACATTGATTTTCAAAAGGTAAAATGTCATTTCTACTGCCCATTCTATTCATAGTCATTCATTCATATAGCCCATGAACCTATCAACGTCTTCTCAAGCATCTTCAAAGAAAAAGGCCATGATTAGCCTTCATTTATAGAGTACTTCCTGGATAATATTTCTGAAAGATAGAAAGGGTGAGTATTAAGATGATTATATTAAAAAGCAAGATATTGGGGTATTGAGGCTAGGAGAGTGGCATTTATAGGCACACAGGTAGCAGCATTAGGATACCATATCAAATCTTTTTTGATTGTAGTTCTAATAATATTCTTTCTGTAACACCATGCTGGCAACTCAGAATTGATGGTCACTGGAAGGAGTCTAATGCCACTATTACCTACTCATTAAGTACAGCTTCAATAAAATCACCAATTAAACCTTGACCATTGTGCTCATTAGGACTTTAATCAGTAATTTATTTCTGTAATCAGCTAAGGTTATTTTTTTTTCTTTTTCTTTCTAATTCACATAGAATGAAGACCAGAAGTGTTATCCAAGGACAAAGTGGTAATGGTGTGGTGATGGTGGGAGGTGCAAGCTATATTTGAGGTATGAGCTATTTAAAGATACAATTGATACTGTTTTCATTCATCTTCCATATTTCCTCTAAAGATCCCAAAGTTGTTTTTCTCAAAGTGATATTACATTAAAATGCTCCAACAAGAATAGGAGCATAGTTAAAGGCCTTAGCACTGGATCATCAGCATTATCAAAGAGCTTGGTAAGTATTTTGGTAATTCTCTTAACCTTCCCCAGGTAGCTGATGAATGACCACTATATTTATTTTGTATACACAACTTTTATGGGCTATAGAGAGAAGGCATGTTCAGCCTTACTTGTGCCTGAAATAAAGCATGCCATTACTAAATTGCTCTAAAATAGGGGTTGTGAAAGAATGGAGGAAAGCAGTTTCAAATAACAAAACTATAATTTTGAGGTAAAAAAAATTGCTAAGATTTTTGCAAGTAAATGAGGGAAAAAATTGTTTCTTCCTTGTCCTTGGAGCTCTGAATGGAAAGGTCACAGTTTTAGGAGTTGGGGAGCCTTTGAGGACTTCAAATTCTCTGCTGGATAAACTTGAATTTAGAGGAAAAGTTTACAAGAGGTTTTGTTGGATTGGAAGAAGACATTAGGCATTAGGGATTTTCTGGTTTAAGTTAATTTATGTATTCACTTATCCATTAAAACAATTTATTAATATGTATTGTATTTATAACACTTTTCTGTACCCTAAAGAAGATGTAAAACATACCCCATGCCTGCTGACATCTTACAACCTCAGAAAAAAGGCAGATATATCTATATATCTATATATCTATATCTATATATCTACATATATAGGTATAAAATGTTCTAGGTGTCAGTTGGGTAGTTCAGTGGATTGAGAGCCAGGCCTAGAGATGGGAGGTCCTAGGTTCAAATCTGGCCTCAGACACTTCCTAGCTCTGTGACCCTGGGCAAGTCACTTGATCCCCTTTGCCCACCCTTACCACTCTTCTGCCTTGGAGCCAATACGTAGTATTGACTCTAAGACAGAAGGTGAGTGTCTAAAAAAATTAAAAATAAAAAAATAAAATGTTCTATAATGTGTATAAATTTTTCTTCACGTTAGTTGCGTGATGATCCTAACCCCTTTTCAGTATCTTAAAATTCCTAGAACTATATCAAATAAACTGGAATAATATCTATAAGAGAAGAAAGGAGTGGAATTCCCACATGAGAATCCACATAGGAAAAATATAGTATTAAGTAAATGTTTTAAAAAGAGAGAGAAAGAGAGAAGAAAGGAAAGAGAAAGGTGAGGAAGTGGGGGGAGATAAAGAGAAAGGCAAAAAAGAGGAAGACACAGAGACAGAAAAACACAGAAAAACAGCTCATAATACAATGAAGAAATTTTTAAAAAAGTGTATATATATGTATATTGGGAATCCAGGGGTAAAAGTCCAAAGAAGAGAATAATCTTTCAATCAATATAATTAGAATAGAATTCCTCAAAGAAAGAAATGGATTGGCCACCATCTTCCTTAGCAGTCTTTAGAAGGCTTAATGATAGAATTTATGACATATATAAGAAGTGTAATTAGAGCTCTTAATGGAAATAGTAAAAAAGGAAATAAATGGTGTCGAAGAAAACTTAGATAATTTAACAAGACAATGGATACCAATATTTCTTATGGTGATGGACTAGATGCATAAAATGAAGCTTGTGCCTTCCAATATGGCCAATATGGATTATTTTTTTCCCTCAAGACTATTTCTTTCTTACAAAAGAGGGCTTTTGTTTTATTTTTTCTAAGCAGGAGGGGGTTATAAATATAGCAAAATGGTTAAAAAAATTTAGGTAAAGAAATAATCAATAAATCATTAACATTAAAAAGGGCAAAAGGAGGTTCATAAAGGAATACAGCCAAGAAAAATAACTTTAGAATTATCAAGATAGATTTGAAAATTAAAAAAAATTAAAAAAAAGGTGTGTAATAGAGTTGTGGTTTCATTTTTAGCTCTTTATATAGGAAAATGTTAATATTTGTTGAAATTTTATGAAGATCGTAATGATTTAAAGAATTTCTTTTTTTAAGAGAACAAGACAAGAAGATATTTAGAATGTTGGAAGGAACCTCTGTAAAAATTTTATAGGATATCATAAACAAGAATAATACAAAATTAAAAGACATGGTTATCTGTCATTTGGTAAAAAAATGTCTGTATTGACAGGATCATTGAATTATTTCAATTATTTTTAAATTATCACTTTCATAATGATTTATGATTTATAAAATTCTTTTCGTGCATTCTTTTTATAATAGACCTTGGAAAAAATATGTATATAAATATATACTACTATATATAAAATT
>NW_025360892.1:0-4188 GCF_016433145.1 Gracilinanus agilis
TAAGAATATAGTCAATTTTGCTGGGTAGTTGATTATCAGTTGTAGACCCAGCTCCCCTGCTTTCTGGAATATCATATTCCATGCCTTCCAGTCCTTCAGTATGGATGTAACCATGTCCTGTGTTACACTAACTGTGGGTTCATGACATCTGAATGTTTAATTTTAGCAGTTTGTAGTATCTTTTCCTTCATCTGATAGTTCTTGAACTTGGTTATTACATTCCTGGGTGTTGTAAATTGGGGATTTACTGCAGGAGGTGATCTGTGGGTTCTTTCAATCTCTACCATCTTGTTCAAGAATGTCAGGGTTCTTTTCTTGGATAATTTCCTATAGAATGATGTCCGGACTTTTTCTTTTGTCATGATTTTCTGGTAGTTCAATAATTCTTAAATTGTCTCTCCTGGATCTATTTTCTGTGTATATTGTTTTATCAGTGAGGTGTTTCATATTTTCCCCAATTTTTTCACTCTTTTGATTTTGTTTTATAAGACTATTATTGCCTTGTGAAGTCATTTGCTTCTAGTTGTTTGATTTTAATTTTTAAAGACTGAATGTCATCCCTGGCTTTTTAATTATCCTTTTCCTTTTGGTCTGTTTTTATTTGTAGGTCATCTTTCAATTTCTTTGCCTCATTTTTAAGGTGGTTAGTTCTGGCTTTCAAGACACTATTTTCTTGTTTTACTTCATGTCCCTTTCTTTCCAGATGACCTATTTTTCTTTTTAAGTTCTTTTCCCAATTATCTTCAGCCTCTCTTAATTGTTTTTTGAATTGTGTTTCAAGTTCTTCCAAAACCTGTGTCCAATTCACTGGAGTTCCTGAGTTTTTGCTTTGTGTTTTTTGGTCCTCCTCTGTTCATTACCTGGATAGAATCTGTTGATTATAATTTCTTTTTTCTTTTTCTGTTATTTACCCATATTTTTCTTCATTCCCCTCTATCATTGGCTGTAATCTTGCTCCCCTGATTATTTGCTGGATCTGAGGGTTTGGGTTATTCTGTCCTGAAGGTGCTTCTTCTCTGCTCTGCTGATTAACTGGATTATGCTGATGGAGCTGGCCTGTTGTATTAATGAGCCTTGAAGCCAGATTTTCCCCAGATGCCAGCAGCAACTGAAGGTGTAGGAGAAGGGGTGTAACTGAAGGCAGTTATCTTCATCCTCCCCTCTTCCTTTTTGGTAGCCACCTCCCTGCCAGGTGCCTGGTCAGAGCCCTGAGCTTTCTGTGGTTGTACCAAGGTACTCTGTAAAGGTTGCAGCCTTCCCCCTGGTATCCCAATCAGGTGGATTCTTACAGTGGGTCTCAGAGCAGTAGATGGGGAGGGGTGTTGGAGATTGACTGCTCTGCTCTTTGAAAGCTTCTTATCTACACTATTGTAGACTAGATTAAGCTGGCAAAATTGAATATGCCCTGAGGCCCAAACCTTCAGAGGCAGAGGCCCAAGGTTTAAGAGTTGTGGCTGAAGGCTGCAACCAGGCTGCCTTCCTCTCTGTCCTTCTCTTCCAGCTGCCTCCCTTCCAGCTGTGGTCAGAGCCCTGAGCCTTAAGTAGCTGTGGTAGCAAGGCACTCCCACCAGGCTGGAGCCCTCACCCTGAGATCTCAGCAACCCTCCAAGTCACAGCACACTAGGTGGGGGAAGGGTCCTGGGACTTTCCTTCTTTCTTTTCCTAAAACCTGAGAATTCAACCTTCTCTATGTACCTTTTAAAAAAGAATCAAGCAGGAGGGTCCCCTGGCTCTGTCCTGTTGTTGAATTTGGTTTTCTATCCCCCTCAAAGCACTTTGTTCTTGATTGGTGTGGTAGGGTTTTCACAGAGGACTTCAATTTTGCTTCTAAGCCACATCTTGACTCCCAGAAATCCCAAAATGCAAAAAAAAAGATAGAATTAAATGGAAGTTCAGTGAACATTTACTGGCAGTGCTACCTAGAAGAGACGGAGAATTCAATCATCAGTGTACAGTGTATATGGAAAAAGGGGATGCCACTTCCCTGTTTGCAAGCGAATTTAAACATTGCTGTTCTTTCTTTCTCAACATGTAATTGCCAAAGAGCACTTTGCAAACTATTAGACCAATTTCCTAGATCAAGAAGGAAACATGAGGCAGCCATGTCACACTATCCTTTTTTAATATGAGAGGGAAAATATATACATTTATCATGCTAATTGCCTAATTAGCACTATCATTACTAATCTATCACCTTTACTTTGAGCACATTAGAATGGAGCTATAGAGCAATTTTCTCATTAGTTTCAAGAACTCTTTATGAGGTGGGTAGGTGACAAGTGATAATTTCCTCATTTTGTAAAGGCTGTAAGAAATGACAAGGTCATACAGAAGTATCAATATGAAGAATATAATTCTGAAATTTTTTCATTGATTCCTACAATTTACACACATTTTGACAAATTTCAGGCAGATTTCACATGAATTCATTTAATGTTGCACAACATATACATAGGTAAAAGGGTAAATTATATGTACAGATCATATAATCATGTAGTGGCTGGGGATAAGTTTGGATCTGTAATCATTTTTTAGAAACTGAATTGAATGTCCCAATATAAAATTCATCATTATTCTTCCTATCTTTCAAGGCATAGCTTAAATCTTGACTCCTTAATGAAGAGTTAATTGGTGAATCCAGCTTACATAGAGCTTTCTTCTCTGAACTTTTATTATTCTTTTTGTTTTAGAATTTGTTTTCAGATGTGAAGACTATAATAAAAGTTCCTATCTCACCTTTAGAGGATTATCAATCCAAGTCTTTTCCTTACATCAATTCCTTTACCATAGTATTGAAAATATTGATAATACCTATTTCCTTTCATATTTAAACCAGATGCTATAAATTTTTATGTTGCATTAACCTGGGGAGTTATTTTAGTGGGTATTATAGGGTCCCACCTTCTCTTTCACTTTATATTTTAACTTGGATGGAGATATCAACAGCATGTTTATTAAACTTGTGGATGGTAGAATACTGAGAGGAAACAAGTTTCAGAAGGATTTTGTCAACTGAACTGATATGTAGAAAATGATGACAAAATTAATCAGTGATTAATATAAATAAAGCCTTGCATTTAGATTCAAAAAGTCAACTGTAATATCATAGGATTAAAGAGATATAACTTAGTGACAGTTCATATAATTGAGAAATGAGAAAACATGGTACTTATGAGCTCCTAGGGAATATGGAATCTTAAAATTGATAAGGAATTTCAAAAATAGCCTGAATCTTTCAACAAATACAAAAATTTCCTATTTAGCAGTTTTGATAATTAGACAAAATGTTAGCTATCTCTAACTAATCAGTTTCATTTACAAGGGGCACTTTAGTTTGAGAGCCTTCATGACATCATAGATTTAGAACTAAAAACAATTTAGAGGTTATTCAATCTTCATTACTTTATAAATTAAGAAAAAGAGGTTTGTATAATTTAAGGGACCCATTCAAGGTCACATACTACTTAGGTAATAAGTAATTATTTATAATGACTGAAAAGTTCTCTGTGATAGTGATAGGCATGGTGTATTTGAGGCCAGTAAACCTAGATACAGATCCTAGTTATTCTATTTACTAGCTCCATGACATTGGGCAAGTCTAAACCTCTATGGAAATCATTTCATCATTTGAAAAAATAGGCTGAGACTTTAAGATCCTTATTTTCTCTAAATCTGTGACTGTTATCATAAGTGTAAAGTAAAGATGATTTTGAGACCAAGTTTTCTTGCTTTTTTAATGTCAGTGGAGAGAGCTTAAATATTTTAATCTATCTGACTTCAAGGAGTTCTGCTTTGCTTTCCTAGACTTTGATTTGAAATATCTCCTATTAATTCAGCCCTGACTGCACAAGTATAAAGCAGGATTAAAATTTTAAAAGTGGGCTTGGGGATTTACATGTGATAACTGGCATCAAGGAAACTGATATAATCCATAGGGAAGGGCACATTGAGGTGTGAGAATTAATCTGAGAACAGAATCTTGGGAAATGTAGAGGAAAACAGCAAATGAGAATCTGAGAGGTTGAAGGTTAATTGGGTTTGAGAAATGTCATTGCCTAATGTATTTGCAGAAGATTCTCTTCATTGGTGGAGAGAATAATTTATTCAATACTACATACTTGTAAGAAGGCTGGGACTTGGGTAAGGAGAGAGAGAGAGAGAGAGAGAGAGAGAGAGAGAGAGAGAGAG
>NW_025360893.1:0-6166 GCF_016433145.1 Gracilinanus agilis
TTCTTTCTCTTCCTGTTGTATTTTTCTGCTGCTGATTGCATTTCTATTAGGAAGGTAGCTCAGCTGGGTACTCAGGGTCTCCTCTCTGAAACTCCCCTCAATCACAAGGGATTGGTTTTCTCCTAAAGTAGGGACTCCAAATTCATGTTCCTCTCTTCTTCTCCAGTATTTACACAGTTCCTGGCACATAGTGCAAGTGCTTAATAAATGTTAATGACCAGTGCCAAGAGGTCATGTTTCTTCAATTCAATTTTTTGCCTCTGTCTGACTCGGTGCCCGTATTTCCTATAGGGTATTATTTCCATTCCTTGACAGAGACAAGATGGTTTCAAGATGCAGTGAGATATATATTTTGTTCCAGTGCAGGGGTTTATGTTGCTCAACTGGGCATATTTGTTTTGGTTTTCTTTTATTTCTCAATGGGGATGGGTGGGTAGGATGTAAAGAAAATAAATGATTGAACTGGAAAAAATGTGCTAACTGATGAGGACAATGGAAGGAGGAGTCCACACCCTCTCTGCTCCCACCCTGACTTTCACTATCTTCTGTCAGACATACAAGGATTACACTTCAGAAAGATACTCACTGCCTAAAATATGAGAACATCATCTACTCAGTTCCTGGCTTGGGAGGCTTAGCTTTTTAAAGGCCTTCGGGAGCCTAGCCAATTTTTTGGCAAACCAGTGTCAAGCTTCCTTTCCTATTCAATCAAGGAAATTTTCTTCACTAAAGGAATAACAGTATATAGATTTCTTTGCCCTTTATTAACATATTATTACCTAGTTATCTCAGTTATATGCTTCTTATTTCTATGATTATATGGGAGAGGGGAGGTGGGAAGGAGCAAATTTCCCCTAATCCTCTACAAAGTGATCTTCTAACCTATATTCTCAGATCCATCAAACACAAATCAAAATGCCTCCTACATGAAACTTTTCCTGAACTCTCTGTGTAGTAGAACCAGAATCAGCAGAAGAGTTGATTTATGTAAAGCAAATTTAACAAAAGGTCTCTACCAGTCTCAGCAATATAATGACCTCTATCTGAACCTACCTACTAGAATTCCCTTATTTGTACTTATGCGTTGTATAACATTTCAGAGCGAAACCACCAGATAAAACCTATAATGTCAGATGCAATTGCTGAGTTGGTACCTAGACATAAAACCCAATTTCATAGAAAAAGTACTCGTCTAGCCTACTTTAGGGAAACTTTTTTTTAAAATACTTGCTGTTCAGTCATTAAGTCCCATCCAACTCTTTGTGACCCCATAGACCACAGCATGCCAATACTGTTTATGGTGTGTTCTTGGCAAAGATAGAATAGTTCGCCATTTCTTTCTCCAGTGCATCAAGGCAAAGGTTAAGTGACTTGCCAAAGTCACACAGCTAATAAGTGTCAGAGGACAGATTTAAACTCAAATCTTCCTGACTCCAAGCCCAGTACATTATCCACTGAGACACTTAGCTGTCTCTTTTGGATACTAGGTCTTCCCATTTCTTCCAACCTGGAAGAACAGATGCTAGTCACTGCTCCAATGCTACTCTAATTGGCCTGGGAGTTAAGACCTGCTCCTTTTATTAGCCTGGACTAGTTTTTTCCTCTTTAAAAAATCTAGAGGCTTCCCATTTTCTGAGTCCTGTTCTATTAATACCAAATAGCACAGACACTTGGTTGTCATAGACAATTGCAACTCAGAGCATATGAACTTGAGATTCTCCAACCTCAGCTTCTGTGGCAGCTAAAATTATAGATATTTGACCATAGGCAGGTCTCAGTGAGGCTTCTACCCAAAGAAGGAGCTCTCTTTGCAGGCAACAAACTTTAGAGGAATATTATTGTGATCTTCTGCTGTTAGAAGGATAAGATCCACCTTCCTCATTTTCCTTTGCTTTAAAAAAATGATTGCTGGCTCTTAATACCATGGCATTTCTAAAAATTCCTGAACTTATAATCTCCATGTTAAAAATCCAAACATCAGTGCCCTCTCCCCATTTTGCTGTTATTATTGCTGTCATTCAGTGATATCTGGTCCTTTGTGACCCAATGGACCATTGTTAGCAATGAGATTTTCTTGGCAAGAATACTGGAATGACTTTGCCATTTCCTTCTATAGTGGATCTGGTGGATCTTTTTGTGAGGCAGAGAGGTCAAGTAACACCTGGGTAGTATTTGAGGCTGAATTTGAATTCAGATCTTCCTGAGTCCAGGCCCAATGCTCCTAACCACTGAATTACAGCTATCTCTAAAAAATAATCCAAAAAAATTACCATGTATTTCTTATGTATATATTTCCCATTTTGTATATGATATAGAATGTGAGCGCCTTTAGGATAGTGGCTATTTCATTTTTATCTTTGCACTCTCAACATCTAGTTCCATGTCTGGTATGCAATATGAACTTTAAAAAAGAATGCTTTTTGATTGATTGGTTGGTTGCTATCTTACCAGATCCTAGGCAAAAATAGAACTCATTCATTTCAAACAAAATACTGTTAACTTAACCGTGTAACAAGTAAATGATAGGAAGATTATCCATAAATCTTAAATAAAGTACATTTTCTCATAGGTTAGCATATTATTGGTGGGAAGAGGATACATTCAGGGAACCATTGTGAATATAGAATTCATATGGAAAAGGACACATAACAGATATATGACTAGAGAACATGAGAGATATGGTGTATATATAGAAAGGAAATGATTGGACGGTCATCTCCAAAAATGGCCAGTTGAAATTGTTGCAAAGTTGCCCATGTACCCTGGTGGTATAATCTATCTAATTGATTTCTCCATTGAACTTAGGTCTTCTGCTATTTTGTTCTCCTTGTCGCCTGCTGTCTGGTATTTGTCTCACTTGCTGTGTTACCTATTAATGATCTTGACCATTGCTATTATACCCCTTTGCTACCATCTGCTAGTATTAGCTTACCAAGTGGCTCTTTTCCCTATGAAAAAAGAGGTCTGCTTACCCTTAACTCAATAGACACAGAGACCATTGTCAGTTCTTTTGTGATGCAAACACCAGCCAGCCACAACTAGACAGCTGGCTAGAAAAGTCCTTAAGACTGTAAGCCAGTCTTTTAAGCTATTTTCCTTCTTGTCTGAATATGACTCCTTGAGAAAGATGTGTTCTTTTTTGAAGTTATAAAATTATTTTTAATACTGTATATTCCCTGGTCCTTCAAAACTCAAAACCAATGTCAACTTTAATATGCAGTCTTTTCTAATTTCCCTAGCTAAGACCCTTCCTCCAACCTCACCATACTGTATAATCATTTTGTATATTCTCACATATATATGTACACAAACATAAAGATATATATGCATGTACACATGTTTATACATACATATGTGTGCATATACACATACAGATAAAGATATAGATATAATCTCCAGTAACTATATGTAAATTTCTTTCAACGAAGGACTATTTCATTTTGATCTTTGTAATTTCAAAGTCTAGACTAGAATATAAAACACAGTAGACACTTAATAAATGTTTCTTTATTGATTGATTGATCATTAGTATGGGCCATTTCAAAGTATCCTGAGCACTCTACTTATCAAATCTACAAAAGAAATAAATGGTGCTGAGTTGACAAGGAAAGTTCTTTTATGCTAACCATAATTCCCCTGGTTGCATATCAATTTGTGGCAAGACTGAAACATCCAGGCAGGAGTCAATGAAATTGGCCTCCTTTGCTCTAGTTTCTTCATTCTACATGGATGCCTGTTTTGCATTACTGACAGCAATGAAATTGCTCATTTCATTACAACTATTTGCTGATTATGAGACAATCAATATTGCTTGTAATGTTCCATCATCTTCTTCTAGAATGTTTTGCAATCACCCAGAGAATTCTAAAACTCTGTATAGACTTAGACCTAGCAATACCACTGTTAGGTCTATTTACCAAGGAGATTAGAGAACAAAGAAAAGAACCTATATATTCCAAAATATTTATAGTGGATCTCAGAGGGGTGGAAAAGAAGTATTTCTTTTGTTGGAAATTTGGTGTAATTGGCCATCAGTTGAGGAACTAGCTAAACAAATTGTAGTATATGTTTGCCATGGAATGCTACTGTACCATAAGAAGCAATGAGCAGGCTAATTTTAATAAAAACTTGGAAAGAACTACAGGGGATAATGAACAACAAAATGAGCAGAACCAAAGAATATCATGCACAGCTTCGGATTTAATTCTTGAAGAATAAATTGTGAATGTTATCTCTAGATAGTGAACTGAATGAAAGGTGGAAACATGAAAGACTTAATTTGTATAAAGATTCTGTCTCCTGGTTAATGCCTTCTGTGATGTGGGGAGGTGAAGAAGGGACAGGGATACTTGTTGATGAATAATAATAACAATAACAATGCTTTGCAAGTGCATTTATATTCTAAACATAATATTTGGCTACCATGTTTCTTTTCTTGGCAAAGAGATTCAATTAATTTGCTGGTTGAGGCAGTTTCTAAGTTATGGAAATTGTGGTTTTATTTTAATAGTTAATTGTCCCCAATAAATGTTAATAGAGTCAATTATTTTCCTTTGGCCCTTTTCCTCTTTTTTCAAAGTAAGTTAAAAGTACGTTTAAAAAAGAATTAGATGCAACTACTGTGACTGAGCAGTGTCTTCTTTTCACATAATAGATGTTCAGTAAATACTTGTTAATTAATCCAATTCCTTTGCTGAGTTGTTTCTATTTCTCCATATCACTTAGTTCATTTAATACTGTTATGGAAACATATAAATTAATAAGGACAGAGAGTTAGTTGTCTGTTGTGTTTAAAGTTAGTTACTTTAAAAAAAATTTCTGATTTATAGCTCCACTGTATTTTAAACAAATTCTCTTTCTTGCCAGTACTCTATGGCCTGACCTGTGTTGGCTCTGCCTCCTGACATACACCACATTGCTGATCCAACTGGGCATGAACTTTCCATGTGTGGAAACAGACATCTACTCATCACATATGCTACAATCAGACTTAATACATCTACTAATCCCTCAGTAGAAGATGTAGGTTGAGAATAATTATCATTTTAATTGCATCTGTAAACCTTCCTCAGTGCTTGGAGAGATGGAAGTGGGAAATGATGAAAAGCCTCAAAGCAGAGAGGCTCATGTTATTAACCTTTAGTAGCATGCTGCTTTTTCATCTTTGTTAAGCAGGATTTTTAAATGTGTAGGCATTTATGTTTGATTAAGCAGTTTTCCCTTAAAATTTAGAGCAAGTAAATTGTCTCAGGAGAGTAAGTTCTTTGAGGGCAGGGTGGCCCTAAATGGTATCTTTTGTTTCTGAGTTTGTGTTCCTAGCACCTAGTAGATGGATTGTTTTTCATTGAATGATTAAATTCATTTCTAATTATTTAACAAACATTTATTGAACACCTGGTTTATACAGGGGCGGAGAAAGACTAAAGGTACAAAGATTTTTTTTTTTTTTAACGTCTTACCATCTGCTTCCAAGAAACATATATTGCAAAAGGGCAAGGGAAATAAGATGCACTTAGATAATTATCATACAAGGTAAAGATCTCTGTAAAGCACCCCAAGTGAAATTTGAGAAAGGAGAGAATACCTTTCACTAGGGGAATCATGGAATGTAAGGAGAGTCACTTGACCTGAATAATGAAAAGAATTTTGAAACACGTACTACCACAGGAGAGAATGTATGCTAGGCATGGAGGGGAGACCTATAGGGGTGAAAAGACTTGAGACATGCTATATTATATTGGAGAAGAGCTATCAGTCTAGTTAATGTGGAAATTATATGAAATAAAAGGTGTAAATGTAGGTTACAGACAACTTATGGATGGTTCTACTGGAGACAGTCAAGGCTAGTGCTCTGAGCCTACAGTAAGGAAGACTAAGTTCAAGACGGTCCTCAGACACTTACTAGTTGAGAATGTTTGGACAAGTTATTTAACTTCTATCTGCCTGAGTTTTCTCATTTATTAAATGAAGATAATAACAACATAATATGTAATAATAATATGAAACAATGTAGGTAAATAAATAATAATAACCCTTCCCTTCCAGGGTTGTTTTGAGGATAAAATAAGATATTTCTAAAGAGTTTGGCAAACCTGAAAGTGTCTTATAAATGCTAGTTGTTATTATTGTTAATATTATTAACAGGCTAAGGAATCTATGAGTGTAC
>NW_025360894.1:0-1401 GCF_016433145.1 Gracilinanus agilis
ATTCTTTTTTCTCTTTTCTTGCATTCTTTGTGGCATAATCCAAATAGTTTAATAGCTAGTTCCAAAAGTATAAACACTTTAGAAATTTGTTGGGTATAGTTCTAAACCTTTTTCCAGAGTGACCAATTCACAGCTAAAATCAATGTCTCTGTTTTCCTGTAGCTCTTCCAGCATTTTACGTTTTCCTTTTTTTTTTTTTTGCCATCTTTGTAAATCTAATTGATGTGATATTTTTAATTTACTTAAACTCAAAATTTCTTTAATTCATATTTCTCTCATCATTAATAATTTAGATCATTTTTCATATGGTATGGATAATTCAGATTATTTTTTCCTTTGAAAACTGCTCTACCATATAATTTTACAATTTATCTATTGGGCAATGGCTCTTAGGAATACAAGACTTTGTTCAGTATCTCTCTCTTTTATCTAAATTCCCCTTCAATACTCCTTTCCATGAAACAACCAGTGTTTAGTGATTTCTTGTATCTGTAACTCTTCCTCTTGAGTATTTAAATTGATTTTCTTTTCTCATATGGACATCTGAAGATAAATGTATCATTCCAGGTAGGTCCTGGGATTTTCAGAAAAGTAAGTCTAAATATCTGAATAAACATTCTTCACAACTGAGCCAAAGATTCTTTACTCACTTCTTTTTCCTCTTGCTTAGTTTTTTTTTTCTTCAGGTGTGTGTGTGTGTGTGTGTGTGTGTGTGTGTGTGTAAATCTGTGAATTTGGTTTTTTTTATCACTTCAACAACAGTATCTTGTTATATTTCATTTTAATAGAATTAGTTTCTTTTTAAATCTTTTATATTTTGTGTATTTAAAAATATGATTCTGAGAAGGGGTACATAGACTTTTACCAGAATGCTAGAAGGGTTTTATACAAACACATACACACACAGAAATGTTAACTCCTGAATTAGAGTAACTAATTTTCCTAATCACCTGCATTTCTCTCAATTATATTTTTTATTAATTTCACATTATGAATTAAAAATTTGATTTGATAAGGGGTGTGCAAAAATGAATTTTTTTTCTTCCTTCCATGGACATTTATTTCCTCAGGCCCCCAAACTCCTAGTTTCAGTTCTTGTAAAGAAACCTGGATTTGGCTGAATTCTGTCTCAGTTACTTGATACCTGATTCATACTATTCATGCTATACTTACTTCAACACCCTCACTCAGTTTCTTATCCATAAAATGAGAGACTTGGGTTAGATGATATCTAAGATTCCTTCCAATTTAAAATCATATGGCTCTTCTCTACTATCTTATTAAGTGTTCAAAGAAGAAGGAGACATACTTTTTTTGAGATGTTCTTTACAATAGATACCATAGTGCTATGGAAAAGTGTCTTATTGTAGGCTATCCTGGTAGAAGTCTACAAGAGTGCTG
>NW_025360895.1:0-1115 GCF_016433145.1 Gracilinanus agilis
AGAGCGGAGGGGGGGCGGGGGGGGGGCATCGAGCTGGCTCCCTCCAGAGTCTAGACCTTCCCCCGCCTGAAGCCCGGAGGAGTCCCTTCCCGACACCCTCTCCCGCGCTCCAAGTCCTTGTTCCGGGGGTAGCCACTGCAGCTCCCCAAACACTGACGGTCCCCGGAGAGCCCGGCTCCGACTCCGCGGGAATGTGGGAATGAGGGAATGAATGAGCATAATGGCCTACCGTAGGACGGTGCTCCGGAGGGACGGGGAGAGAGACTGACGCCCCGGAGCTAAGACTATCAGACTATGTGTAAATAGGCAATGCTTATTTATAGAGAGGGTCGGATGATATAAACGTGCGATATGTGTTTATGTGTAAGGTAAGACTATCTAAGTATGTAATATGTGTTTATATATAAGCTAAGAATATAAAACCTGTAATATATGTAAGTTAAGACTACGTCTAAATATGTAATCTATATATAATTAAGATTATAGGGGGCAGCTGGGTAGCTCAGTGGATTGAGAGCCAGGCCTAGAGATAGGAGGTTCAAATCTGGCCTCAGACACTTCTCAGCTGTGTGACCCTGGGCGAGTCACTTGACTCCCATTGCCCACCCTTACCACTCTTCTGCCTTGGAACCAATACACAGTATTGACTCTAAGACGGAAGGTGAGGGTTAAAAAAAAAAAAAGATTATATAAATAGGCAATATATATTTATGTTTATGTGTAAGTTAAGATGATATAAATATGTAACATTTATTTTATGTTAAGACTATAACTATGTTATACATTTATACATATAAATTAAGGCTACATCTAAACATGTAATATGTTTATAAATAAAGAATATTAAAATATGCAATGTATGTATATATGTTAAGACTATATCTAAATATGTAATATATATTTATATGAGTTAAGACCATATAGAAATGTTATATGTTTATACATATAAATTAAGACTATAGAAACAAGCAGTACATATTCATATATATATGTTGACTACATACAAACATGTTATATGTTTGTACATATAAATTAGGAACATATCTAAATATGTAACATGTAAATTAAGGCTATATATGTTATGTGTTTATACATGACTATATAAATATGTAACA
>NW_025360896.1:0-2688 GCF_016433145.1 Gracilinanus agilis
TTTATGTCCCCTTGAGGAGTTTTGTGTGTTTCGGTCAGGAGAGGTTAAGAGCTGCTTCTTACTCTGCCGCCATCTTAACCCGGAAGCCTATTCTTCTTTTAAGTGTTGAATTTGATCATTGAATTTTCTTTTTAGGTCTGGTTGTTCTGTCAGGATTGCCTGGATTTCCTCTATTTCATTAAATATATATATTTTTTATCATCTGGCATATTATGCTCAGTTTTTCTGGGTAGGTAGTTTGTGGTTGTAGGCCTAGAGCCTTTGACTTGTAGAATATCATATTTCAGGCCTTTCTATCATATTATGTAGAAGCTGCTAGGGCCTGTGTAATCCTGATTGTAGTTCCATATTTTAATTTTTTTCTAGCTAGTTATAGTATTTTCTCCTAGGTTTGGAAGTTCTAGAATTGGACTTTAATAGTCTTGGGATTTTTAAATTTGGGATTTCTTTCAGGAGGTTATTGGTAGATTCTTTCAATTTCTATTTCTTCCTCTTGTTCAAAAATATTAGAGCAGTTTACCCGGATAATATCTCTTAATATGGTTTCCAGGTTTTTTTTTTTTTTTTTAATTGTAGCTTTTAGGCAATCCAGTGACTCTTAGATTATCTCTCCTGGTTTTCTTTTCTAGGTCAGTTGTTTTTCCAGTGTGATACTCAAATTTTCTTCTATTTTTTATTGTTTTGAATTTTTTATTGTTTCCTACTATATCACGAAGTCTTTAGTTTCCATTTGTCTAATTATAATTTTTAGGGAGCCAGTTTCTTCTTTAAGACTTTAAACGTCCTTTCTTGGGGAGTTATTTTCCTGTTTAAGGTATTATATTTCCTTTTTTAAGGAAACTATTTTCTTCAGTAAGATTTTGTTCTAAGCTATTGATATTTTCTATCATTTCCTTTCCTAATTTTTCTTCTTAGTTTATTATTATATATTTTTCTATCCTTTTATTTTTGGAGGTGTTCCAGAGGTTCATTTTGATCTTGACATATTTTTCCTTTTTCCTTTGAAGATTCACATCTTTACATTTTTATATTGCTGTCCTCTTCTGAGCTTATATTTTGCTTATCTCTGGTTGAAATATTTTTCTAACATCCAGCTTTTTTTCTCTATCTTTTGTTCATTTGGGGGTTATTTTTTCTCCCCTTGATTTTGTCTATGTACTGAAGCTTAGCTCCTTTCCTGAGGTGGAGGGAATACTGTCCCACATTTTTACTATGCCAGGGATCTGCTATGCTGTTTCAGTCTCAAACTGAGCACTCTGCAGAGGCAGCCTGATTGACTAGCTGTGTGAAAGTATGTAGCTGGTTTGAGGGGTTCTGCTTAATCCTACTGAGGCTTCACCTTGTTGGGCCTCTTTCCTCCCATTGCTGCTTATCTTACATTACTTTTCTTTCTACTCTTACTCTGCTAAGGCTGGACTGAGCTGACCTGTGCTGTCTCCCCTACAGCTTGAGCTGTATCTTGTCTAAGTTCCACTGAGGTTTGTTCAGTACTCCCTCAGTACCTCAGTGAAATAAATTCCTCCTTGGTTCATTTGTTACCTCTGAGCCAAAATTGGTCCACATCACCAACCCCCCTCCCAGAAAAAGAAGCAAATATCTCTAATAGGCACTGTGAAAAACAAAACTAAAACATTGTATCTTCCTTTTTTTCTAGATTTAGATTAAAATTTAGCTCCTTCAGGAAATCTTCCTCAATTTAACTACACTCCATTCTAATAGGTCTTTTATGTCACCTGAGCCTTTATGCATTTATGTACCAAGTCACATTTCACTTGTTGATTTTAATTATTATAACTTCATTTTATCTCTTTGCATCTTTTTTCCTTTGATAATTGGAATATAAATTCTCCAAAAGTAGGAACCATGTCTCCTTTTTATTATATTGCTTCTAACATTCAATATATAACGTTTTCTGTCTCACACAGAAGGTGATAAAAAATGTTAGCTCATTTTTCTTGGGGGGGGGGCATTTGACTCTAACATGGCACATGGAACTTTCCAGAGTTTCTGGCTATCAATACTTCAGCTTAAGAAATCAGTTTAGAGTCTCTATATATTTTCATTAGTGAAAGTCTGAGTAAGTGATATAAGAGGACTCTAGAAGACCTAGGTTTGCCTCTTGGTTCAAATACTCATGGGATAGGTGATTCCAAATAAGTCACTAAATTTCCTTATGCTTTAAGTCCTTCATCTTGAAGATGAAGATAATTACTGCCCTTATCTCACATCATTATTGTACAGGTCAAACTGGATAATGTTTGTAAAGTGTAATGCAAATTTTAAAGTGCTAGGTGAATGTTAGCTATCATAATGACTTTTTCACAGCCTTCTGGTAAAGTAATTTCCCTCAGTTTTCAATCTCTTTCTTTAAAAATCTATCAGAAAGCATAGTCTGCTTCCAGCCCGTCATGCTGAAGCTCTATTAAACTTTCCCTACACTGACAGCAAATATATCCCCACTCAACCATAGGAAAGATCAGAAAACCAAGGTAGAGACCTAAAATTCTTTGCCATAAATAAGATCAAAGGTCATGAATCAGATTTTAAGGTTAACTCTTTATTAACCTGCTTAGGTTATTTTCTCTTTTTTGATCCTAGGACCTGGGTACCTCCTTTTCTTTAACTTCAGGGGAAGAGTTCTGTACTCTACTTAAATGTTTATATACATACCTATATATATATATATAT
>NW_025360897.1:0-1104 GCF_016433145.1 Gracilinanus agilis
CTCTCTCTCTCTCTCTCTCTCTCTCTCTCTCTCTTTCTCTCTTTCCTGTATTGGTTCCAAGGAAGAAGAGTGATTAGGGCTAGGCAATGGTAGATAAGTGATTTGCCCAGGGTCACATAGCTAGGAAGTGTCTGAGATCAGATTTGAACCCAGGACCTCCCATATCTAGGTCTGACTCTCAATCTACTGAGCCACCCAATGTTAAGTAATGTGGCATAGAGTGCTGGACTTTGAATCAGGAGATGTGGGTTTGAATCCCACATCAGACACTAGCTCCCAATTGCCACTGGGTCATGGACATTTCATGCCACCTCTCCATCTTGGTTTTCTCATCTGTAAAATGAGGATAATAATTCTTTCACTATATCTCATTGGGCTCTTGTGAGTAATGCATTTTGCTAATCTTAAAGCACTATGCCATTGTGAATTATTATTAAAAACAGTCCACTTTCTCAAATGAAATCCTAATACCTCTCTTGCTTCTATTCTATTCTGGACCCAGATCATTGTCTGTCTGCATTCCTAGATAGAGGTATGGATATATACAGTGGATTTGCTATAAAATATATTTCATCCATTTGGTTATGATTTGTTAACCTGATCTCTTTCAGATAATCATGGGTCTCCTTAAGGAAACCTTATATTGTTTTGGGCTTAATGTAATCAGGGTGATGTCTCCCTCAAATGGAAACATCTGGAGGACTCCACCATTTATAGAGAGTCTCCCAAGATATTGTCTACAACTTAGGTGAACTACTTTGAGGAATACACAGCTCCTCGTTTTATGTCTCATTTGGCATTAGTAATCAGGGGATTACTATCTATCTCTCTTAAATTTATCATAAACATAAAAGATTTTTCATTATAGGAGAGTTTTAAAGTTTGTGCTATTCACTAACAAGTCAAATCTTAATTTTTTTCAATCCGCAGATTACAGGTATAGTGGTATATTTTGTTTTTTACATCTTTACATTAATTGTTCAACTGTAATAATATAGTCTGTTATGGAAAGTCCTTCATGAAACCTTGTGTTTTTTTTCTCCTATGTTTTCATTGTGGATATCTTTGTTATGGATATAGAATACATATATATATATATATATA
>NW_025360898.1:0-1749 GCF_016433145.1 Gracilinanus agilis
AAAAAATTAAATGAAGTGTGTCTGTGTGAAATGAAAAGATGTAAACATACTTTAAAATAAGTTATCTTTTTATATTTCTTGAGAGATTTTAGTCACATTAATAGATGGAAGGCTGTACCCTAGTGAGTAATGAAGTATAGAAATGTAGAAATCACCCAGCCTTAGCAAACATAGATTAAACAGGGGCATTAATAATAGTTTAAATTTACTGAGTCATCTTTATTTCTTCAATATATGCATAGAGATATAAAATATTTCATATATGATAAAGCATTTTTGAGATATTTATATCCTTTGGAATTTTTTTCAATTATCTTATCATATTTTACCACCCGGACTGTTGTTATATCACTCTAATCAATGACATTTTCACCTGCAATAATATTTTTCATGTCATTTTCCTTTAACCAATATGCATGGCAAAGTATTTTCGATTTTTAAGAGAATAAAAATTTTACATTTCATTCTATATAGATATATAAAACTGGACATTACACAGGAATGAACTTGTACTATGCATAGTGGACCATGCTTTCAACAGGATAGTCTCTCCTCTGTTGTATTGAGAAAAATTAAACCAAAATTTAAAATTATATACAGATAGATAGATATAGGTATAGATATAACTTTTATTACTTGGTGTAGCTTCTCAAGATCAGACAAACTTTTTTCTTTTTGGCATATTTTAAGGGAAAAATATGAAAACTGGAAGAAATTTTTAATAGATTAAAGCATCAGATGAATCTGTATTACTCTAAGTATGAAAGACACCTTAAATGAACAGTTTGTTGTACCTCTGCTAGCATTACAAGTCTTGAGTAAATATACAAGTAGGACACTGTTGTGTAGGATGTGTGGGTAGAATAGGTCTGCATATTCAGGAAACACTGCAGAATTTCCATGGGCCATGGAGCAGAAATCTAATGATCTTCTCGCTTTCATCAGGCCGGCTTGGTAAATGAAGTTGGCACAGAGACACATGCAGTCCTTCAAAATAATTTACCTCAGCTGCAGAGCTCCTAATACAGTGACAGTATTGCTTTTTCTTGTAATGGCTCAAAAAAGTACATTTTTGGAAAGTCTTACAGATTTTCTTTGGCATGCAATATATTAGATATTGAATAAATCCATTATAGTCTAAAAGCAAGAGCTGTCAAAGCATCAGCATTGTTGTTTAATAGAAAATTCAGCCAGAGAAAACTGTGTACATAAAGATTGCTTAATCTAAATTGCTTTACTGTTCAAATTTCTTTATACACTTTACTGAGAAGGATATAGATTTCACATTCAAGTGAATACAACTTAGGAGAGAGAACCAAAATATTTCATATTTATAGCATAGCAATTAAAGAAAACAAAGCCAAAGAAAAGACATTTGTGAATCCAAAGAAAGCCTTCTTGTAGAATATCAAAATCATAGAATAATAGAACAAAAATTTTAGGAAGACTGAAAGAGATATTTGAAGGTGAAAGAATCCTGTTTACCCTCTAATGTAAGACTTTTCAGTCTGCAAGAAAGGACACAAAAACGTCTAATTTCTACCCTGTAGTAAACAGATTTCCTGAGCTATTCTAAATGGATCTGGGATGTTTCTTGAATTTGATCAAATTACTCTAGAACAAAATTGTTCGTAGTTCTAACATATGTTTTGTATATACCAAAAGGGAATCCTTGTGAGAAGAGAATGAACAAAGACTACCTGTTGACAATAGCAAACACTACCTGGACTAGTCTAAAGGTAAAGTACT
>NW_025360899.1:0-1057 GCF_016433145.1 Gracilinanus agilis
CAAGTTCTCACAGGATAATAAAAACCAGGGTTTTCTGGAGTTCTGAAGGTTTATTAATTGTAAATCTACTTTATGTTGAAATGTTCATTGTTGTCCACTTGGAAAGGTTCTGTGCTATTTGGAACAGCTATGAGTGGGAAAGACAGCCTGCTGTTGAGTGGAAAGACTTTAAGTATATGAAGTTTCTCAGGTTTCCCTCCTCACCCCTTTCTCCTCCACTACTACAGGCCTCTCAAATGTAAAGAACTGTCTCTGGGGGATTTGTCTGACTTCATCTGCACTAGTATTTATCATAATGACCCCAAAATAATGACTAGGGCTCTGCTCACCAATGGCCCAGCTGAATTGGCAAGTCAACACCAGAAGTATTGATGGGAAGCCAAAAGACTGGAAGTCTCTTTCCCCCTTCCCCCTGGAGAGCCTGGGAGCTTTAAAGTCTCTGCCACCACAGTCTCTTTGTCTGTTTCTCATACTCTGAAGTTCCTCATTTTGTTCACTGTGAGTCAGAAAGAGAATTGTTGAAGTTCCCATCCTCTGAGCATCAGTGACTCAGGGATAGAAGGTGAATCATTTCCATAAGTAGAAGATGATCTAGGGATCCTATGGGACCCTAAACTGGATTTGAATTGGTAAAGGAGTGAGCCAGATCTTTAAAAGCCCAGAACAATAGCAGAGCCAGGAAATGGAGGCAGGGAGAAAATACATATTCCTTTTCCCTCTGTGATGAGTCTTGGTTGAGACTTTAAATGCACTGGTCAGTTCTGGGCCCCCCAAATCAAGAATCACAAAATGACTTTAGGACAACCTGATGGATTCTCTAGCTTCCAGAAAGGAGTATGTGGAATATGTGCAGAGGAGGCTGGCCAACTTCTCTCCATTTGCCCTAAAGATGCAATATTAAGGAAGGGTAAGAAAATTCATCAAGACAGACAGACAGAGAGAAAGTGAGAGACACAGACAAAAGAGAGGGGGAGAGGGGAGAAAGAGAGAGAGAGAGAGAGAGAGAGAGAGAGAGAGAGAGAGAGAGAGAGAGAAGAGAAGAGAAGAGAAGAGAAGA
>NW_025360900.1:0-1284 GCF_016433145.1 Gracilinanus agilis
GAAGGAAGGAAGGAAGGAAGGAAGGAAGGAAGGAAGGAAAGAAAGAAAAAGAAAGAAAGAAAGAAAGAAAGAAAGAAAGAAAGAAAGAAAGAAAGAAAGAAAGAAATTGAGAAGAAATAAGTGATTTTCTTGAAATTACATTGCAAGATAGGAGTAAAGCCAAATGGAGAACCCAGCTCTTTTTATTCTTATTCAACTCTTTGGTAATAGTGCCTGGCATTTTGCTCTTTTGTCTAGTCTTAAGGCTGTCTCAGTGTGCGTGACTAACTTGGAAAACCATTGAAGGTTTCAATATGAAAGGAAGGGCAGGTCCTTGTTGCTGTGACCTCCAAGAACTTATGTCCCTGGGACCTCTTCCTGTTCTGTTTGAAGTACAGTCCCAGCTCAAGAACAAGGATAGAGAATTCACAACTCCCTGCAGCCTAGACTTGAAGTAACAGGACCAACCATTGAACACTGTGCCTTGGACCAGTAGTGTTCAGTTCAAATAGAAACAGATCTCTGTGGCTGAATATTAACATAGAAAACCACAAATTAACATTATCTATGTTGTATTATATTTTTATTTATTTTGTTCAACATTTCCCAGTTGCATTTTAATCTGGTTCAAGCTTCACTGAGGAGTTTTGCTAATTGCAGACTAGAAATTTGACACCTCTACCTAGGACAACTATCTTCTCCCCACTTCTCTCTTTCAACCAGTTTACTCCAGGATACAGTGGACTAAAAGTACCTAGTATTTATTCTGACCTTGTTTCCCTCATTTATTTTCTGTAAGCTGTTTTTTTAAAAGGGGAAGCAGTAGTTGTTTAGGATTCCTGCCCCACCCCCCCAAACTAACTCTTAAGAGATCTATTGTCTTTTTTTTTTTTTTAATTAAAAATCCTTACCTTCCATCTTAGAATCACTACTTTGTTTTGGTTCCAAGGCAGAAGAGTGGTAAGAGCTAGGCAATGGGGGTTAAGTGACTTGCCCAGGATCAAAAAACATCTAGGAAGTGTCTGAAGCCAGATCTGAACCTAGGACCTCCCCTCTCTAGGCCTGGCTCTCTTGAGCCACCCAGCTGCCTCCTCTATTGTCTTTTATTACAAGACAATGTTCTTTTCCTGAAGAGACAACATGGTTTATATAAAAGATTCTTGTCTTAACCTTTTTTGTGTCATGAATCCCTTTGACAGTCAATGAAACCTATGAACCCCTTTGCAGAATATTTGTAAATGCTTAAATAAAATATTTAGGCTTACAAAGGAAACTAATTTTATTGAAATATATATATATATATAT
>NW_025360901.1:0-1027 GCF_016433145.1 Gracilinanus agilis
CCCCCCTCCCTCTCTCCGCCCCCCCCTTCCTTCCCTCCATCAGGGTTCACTTCTCTCCTCAGAGATGCTATTTACTCCCCGAGTCTCTTTCAGCCTCCCATTCTCCTCTTGAGCCAGTCCTCCTCTCCTCAAGCACTCCAAGCTCCCCCTTAGTGTTTATCTTGTCTCGCTGGGGCGGTTCTGAGCTTCGGACTCCAGAAGAGGCCCCCGCCAGCCCCCCAGTCCTAAACACCAAGGGGGAGCCCAGAGAGGGCAAGGACAGAACCCAGACACACAGAGCCGGGTCATGGAATAACATGAATGTAGAGTAACATTGAAAGGGAGGCGGGGCCCTGAGGGGGACGGGGACGAGGCCGGGGAGAACAAATCCCAGGGGAGCCCAGGAGAGCCCAGGAGAGCCCCGCGGTGAGCAATGGTGGCGAGGGGGCAGGAGAAGGAAGAGTGAGGGAGAGAATGCATTCACCGGGGGAGGGGAAGGGGGAGAGAAGGTGGCGCGAGCCTGAGGGTGAAGGCCCGAGAATTCTCGGGATTAGGCTTCGGCCTCTCCTGGAGAACATCGGAACCCCGAGGGGGAAGGCAAGTGGAAATTCAAAGGGCAGGACGGGGCTCGAGGGACCTGGGCAGAGACCTGGGGCACGTGAACTACGTCCGGGTCTCAGTTTCCCCCAGGGGGAGGGGGAGGCTCCCTGAAGCTGAGGGGAGGCCCGGGGCTGCAGGGGCAGTAGCTGGGGGTGGGGCGCACTCACGCTGACATTCGTACGGGTGCTCTGGCGTGGCGGGCCTCCAGGGCCAGTCCTGGTGAGATGGGAGGCAGCTTTCGCACCCTGGGCCGGTGGTGTGGTGGCGGCAGCGGCAGCGGGGCGGCTGGAGTCGGGCTGCGCAGCGGGCGGCGTGGCCGTGACACTGACAGCGGCCGCGCACCGCCACCGCTGCCAGCGCCTCCGGGGAGCCCAGCTCCACGCGCAGATGGACGGCGGGCCGCTGCTGGGCGCCCAGGGTCAGCTGGGCTGTCGGGCCTCCCCGCGAG
>NW_025360902.1:0-3788 GCF_016433145.1 Gracilinanus agilis
TATATTTAACTATAAAAAATACTCTGTCATTATTTATTAGAAAAATGAAAATCAAAGCAATTCTGTAATATCATCTCAAACCTGTCTGATTGACTAAAATAATAAAAGAGAAAAATGGCAAATGTTGGAGGAGATATAGAACAATAGAAAAACTAATACACTATTGGTGGAACTGTGAACTAATCCAACCATTTTGGAGAGCAACTTAAAATTATATTCAGGGGGCAGCTGGGTAGCTCAGTGGATTGAGAGCCAGGCCTAGAGAGGGGAGGTCCTAGGTTCAAATCCGGCCTCAGACACTTCCCAGCTGTGTGAACCTGGGCAAGTCACTTGACCCCCATTGCCTACCCTTACCACTCTTCCACCTATAAGTAAATACACAGAAGTTAAGGGTTTAAAATAAAAAATTAAAAAAAATTATATTCAAAGAGTTATAAAACTGTATATACCTTTTTATCCAGCAATAACACTGTTAGGTTTATTTTCTAAGATCATCAAGGAAAAAGGATTATGTTCTAAAATACTTCCAGAAGCTCTTTTTGTGTTGAAAAAGAATTGGAAATTTAAGGGTTACCAATTAATTGGACAATGTCTAAACAAGGTAAGGTATATGATGGCAATGGAATACTACTATAAAGATTAAACAACAGGTTATTTTTTGAAAAACATGGAAAGATCTATATGAAATTATGAAGACTAAAACAAGTAGAACCAAAAGAACATATTCAACAATAGACATTTTTGATGAATGACTTCTATGTGTCCACCTCCAGAGAAAAAATTGAAATTTTTATCATAAGAGTATCACTTCTAATTTTGAAATACAAATATCCCTTCCACTTTGCAGCTTTCTCCATCACAGTTTTAA
This sequence comes from Gracilinanus agilis, assembly GCF_016433145.1. Classification (NCBI taxonomy): domain Eukaryota; kingdom Metazoa; phylum Chordata; class Mammalia; order Didelphimorphia; family Didelphidae; genus Gracilinanus; species Gracilinanus agilis. The sequence continues at coordinate 869 of NW_025360902.1, forward strand.
TAGAACAAGATTTGGCACAGAAAATTAAGTGGACATTTTGAGTCAGTTTTATGCAAATTGCAGGCAACACATGAAGACCAGAAGAAATCAGAAAAAGTTTAGAAACTCAGAAATGCATAAAATATATGTATTGCCCAATTATATGCCAATAAATCTGATAATCTAAGTGAAAAAGATGAGTATTTAAACATAAATTGCCCAGGTTAACAGAAGAAGCAATAGAATGTTTAAACAATATCTCAGAAAATTAAGTTGAACAGGGCATCAATGAACTCCCTAAGAAAAAAGCTCCAGAGTCAGATGGATTCACAAGTGAATTTTGCCAACATTTAAAGAAAAATTAATTCCACTACTACATAAAACTAGCTAAGGAAGAAGCTCACCAATAGTGCTATTGCCTAAACAAGGTTAAAAAAAGGAAAAGGAAACTATAGATTAATATCCCTTGGGAATATTGTTGCAAATTTTTTAAATAAAATACTAGCAACGAGATTCCAGAAACATCACAAGAATCATACACTATGACAAGATAAATGGATATTGAGAGTTAAAAGACTCAGCACTGACCTCATGAGATTTTTAAGGCTGTAGTCCTGAAGGTCCAATGAAAACTCCACTGAGGCCACAAACAGTGATTTATAAGATTAATTTCAGCAGCAAATTGTCCCTGGATTCCAAGATGCCAGATTCTACAAACCAGGAATGAAGTTTTTCCATTGGTCATACCACATTCAGAAGTAAACTTGGTGGTGTCTGATATTATGTAAGAATGACTTTAATACTGAAAGTGATCTCCTCTAGGCTCTAGGGCCACTTTGGCCTAATGTATTGGGGATGCGAATTATTTACCCTTCTCTTCTTTCTTCATCTTTTCAGGAAATATCCCTTTGTTAAAAAAAGTTAAAGTTATTAAAATATAGCACTTTTAGATTTAATTAGAAATATAATGGAACTCTGGGAAGTTTTCAAATATTTTGTTAGGTGGGAAGAAAGTCAACTTGGGATAGTTACAAGGCTCACCATTTTGACTTAATTAGAGGAAGAACCTTTTTTATACATTTTTCTAATTTTTTATTTTAAGTTTACAATTATCTTCCATACTTAATCCCTCCTCCACCGATTGAGAAGTCAAGACATATTTTTATTCCTTGCCAACATGAAGTCATGCAAATAATTCTGAATTAGTAACGTTGCAAAAAATAAAAATGTAAGACAAACAAAAATTAGAAAAATATGTATGTATTATTTAATATCAGCATTTTATTTTCTTTTGATAGCATAAGTCCAGAATTTCCCAAATTTATAATAAGGTGCTGCAAATACTGTAAACATAAAAATAAAATAAAAAATTCATTCTTCCTCTTTGTTATGAAGAGAGAGCCAAAAAATTTTATCTGGATTTTCCAGGTATCAAGATACCATCCCCCTAACCCCAGTGATATGGAAGGAATATCCATATAAAATTTCTATAGACTTATCCTAATATTATAATATTCATTAATGAATGTTTCTTGTTTTTGTCATTCCCCTTCCTTCTAGATTTCATGCATGCCTTTTCTTTTCATTTAGCCTTATTTGGGAGATGTCTGCATCAAATGGAAATTTAAGCTCTAATTCCTCTGAATAATCTATGTGGGCCTCAAAAATCACAATCTGAAGTTTAGTTTTAAATTGTTTCTCATTCTGAATATTCAAAATTCAAAAGTCTCAAAATTATCCCTATTTGGAGAATTTTGGGGTTTGCCCAATTTCAGAAATGAGATCATTGGTTCATGTTTAAACTTTGCATCTTTCTTATTAATTTTAATTTTTTATCATGTAAAAAACCATTACTGGTTTTAAAACACAACTATCCCACTGTAAGGTAAAATATAATCAGAGGAGTTAATCAGAAATGCTATACCTCAATTGCTATATATTACATTTCTCAGCACTGGGCATTGGGTATTAAAGAAAAATGCTTGGGATTATATGATAGAATGGAGTGACATAAGTCATTCCAACAGGGAGAAAAAGAAAAACTTCTGTATAATTAAGAAGTATTTTCTTCTCACCACCTTCCTATTATCACTTTCCTCAAGTACTTTTTAAAAAAAAATTCCTTCCTCCTCTGGTAATGATGTTGAATGCTAATGAAAAATCACTAAGGCCAGTTCCAGTACAGCATGTTCATTTAAAGAATTTGGAGTCCAAACACCTGGCATACATGTGGGGTAGTAATTGGCAGGTTACATAACCCACTGACAATGTATAACATTTAAGCCTCTATATAACTGTGGATATTTTGCAGCCAGGATAAAGTGCAATATACATAATAAAGGTATAAATAGTACTGTCTTCAGCACAGTAAGTGGCAAAATGATGTCAGCATTTTGTTTTTATAATGCAAAATGGAATCATAAAAGGAAATTCTATTTCTAAGGAAAACCAGATCATTTGCTTAGCACTATTCCTTTATTCTCAGTCAACACTGATTAACTATAGTATTAATACAATGTTGCCATTTTACCTTGTTTCTTTCTTTTTATTGGCTCTTCTAATTTTTGGATTAGCAAAAAAAGCCATTGGAAAAAATTCACAGTAAACATTATTTTTGATTGTTTAAAAATAATTTATTTCTTTGGTTAATATTGATTAACCTTTAGATCTTAATTATGACTCAAATCTTTTAAAACTCATCTTAAGTATTAGCTAACTTAGCTCTTAATAAGATATCTTTTCTCCTTTCTTCTCTCCTCTTCCCTATCTTTGTTTCTTCCTTTCTCTTTCTTTTTCTCTTTTTCTTCTTTTTCCTCCCTCCCTTCCTCCCTCCCTCTTTCCTTCCTTCATTTCTCTTCTTTTAAAGTATGGCCTTGTACATTATTTAAGTTAATAAATGAGTATTCAATTAGGTTAAAATGAGAGGCAAGTTCATTTGAAG
>NW_025360903.1:0-1609 GCF_016433145.1 Gracilinanus agilis
GAAGGAAGGAAGGAAGGAGAAAGAAAGAAGGAAGGAAAGAAAGAAAGAAAGAGAAAGGAAGGAAAGAAAGAGAAAGGAAGGAAGAAGGAAAGAAGGAAAGAAAGAAAGGGATGCTAAGTGATGATGCTTGGTTGCTGGATGTGTAAAGTGTGAGGTTAGACTAGGTGATCTCTGAAGGTCCTTCCAGTATTCTGTGATCCTGTGAGTCTAGGTGTAGCAGAACTAGAACCTGATCTTCATTTCTTTTATTTCTCCTTATGTGTTCACACGTGCACACACACACACACACACACACACACACACATACTTTCTCCCACCCCATTCCTCCTCTCTTTATCATTTCAACTGAAAGAAATATCCGGAAATGAGGCCCTGAAATATTTTGCTATTTCCATCCTTTCCCCCCTTTCACTGAGCAGCAATTGAAGGGGCCTCCATGTCAGGGCTGATGCCGCAGTGTGTGACACTCACATCAAACTCTGGGCTTATTGATTTTTAATGTTGCCAAGGCTCTGCTGTTTTCTTGAGAACTGCTTGGGTGTGCACCAGATGCCAGCTATCTATTTAACATAATGCTCCACGTACTCCTTGGAACTCACTGATTTATGTACCCAGCATGCTATGAATTGAAAACATGTGAAAAAAGAGGGCTGGGAGGAGGCAGAGACCCCTGGTTACTGTAAATAACCCTTGCTGATTTCCAGAAGATACAGGCGGATGGATCGTTTGAATCCACTGAGGATGTTATAACCAATACTAACTTTTTATGGAAAGACCAGCATTGCTTGACAGCCCTGTGAAAGAATGACGCATCTCCCCCACCAGTGTGTGTGTGTGCAGGGCATGGTTTGTCTACAGCTTTGTCTAGTTTGTGTTTCACTAGAAAACTGGATTCTCTTCAGCTCCATCTTCCAGTTATGAGATTTCTCCTTAGATCCGGAGTCTTGGGCCTTCTTTGAAATGAAGGACTTCATCAGCTCCACCCACTGAACTTTTAGGAGATTCCCTTGCTGAGCATAGCATGCATATGTTCATAGGATTATAGATTTAGAGCTTAAAAGACATTGAAGGCCATCAGGTCTAACCTCCTTATTTTACAGATAACACTGAAGCATGAAATAGGTAAAGGACACACCAGGGAGTCAGTGACAAAGGGCTCCTGTATGCCCATCCTTGAGCGTTATGTCTTCATGGAGTGAAAAGAAAAGGAGATTTTTAGAGTTTAAGATATTCAAGTTCAAAGCTCAACTCTGCTGATTAAAATCTGTGTAATCTTCAGGAAGTCATTTGACTTCTCTGGGCCTTCATTTCCCTATTTGCAAAATAAGGGAATTAGACCATAGAGGAGCTCTAAGATCCCTGTTAGTTCTAAATCTATGACTCTTGACAGGGAATATAAGAGTTTTATTGAGGCATTGCTCACGAAAAAACCTGGTAAGATTTATGAGAAAAGCCTTCTCTTCCAGAAGGCAGGGGGAAATTTTTGTCCACCAGTGGTTAATAAGAGTGGGTGATTGAGAATTTCAGTCAGTCTTTTGTTTCCTCCTTTAATTCTTTCTTTTTCTTCTCTCCTACTTTCTTCTTTTTTATATGCAAATATCTTTGTACA
>NW_025360904.1:0-1868 GCF_016433145.1 Gracilinanus agilis
AGGAAGGAAGGAAGGAAGGAAGGAAGGAAGGAAGGAAGGAGGGAGGGAGGAAGGATGGGTTGTAGGAGATTGGGAGAAGATAATGAGTTCAGTTTTAGAAATATAGAATTTGAAATGTGAGCAGAATTACAGAGATTTCTATTTTTATTGCTAATTTTTTAATTTTAGTTTTATTAGTAATATTCAAATATTGAATAATAAGCGATGAAGGTGCATTGGTTTATCAAATCTTTTCTTTCTGTGAAGAAAATGCAAGATCCTGGTTGCCTGTGATGGAAGAAGATACTGAAAAGAGACTTAACAGGCAAATAAACAAAAAAACCCAGCAAGTGAGGTGTGCTAACGACAATATCCCAGTTAACCATGTTGCTGCCTGACTTCCAGGGACAGGATTTCTGGCAGCTGTTTTCTGGAGCCAGGCTGAGTCCTTTGTTCTCACAGTGAGTCAATAGTGCCCTCTTGTGGCTCCCTAAAAATGAGGCCGGTGCCTTTGCGTGCATGGCAGGTTCATGGGGTTCCGGAACCCAGGGTAACTTGTCCTAGCCACCTTTTTGATAGGAGTAACAGTTACAGCTTGCACATCTAAGTTCAAATAACAGAATAAGGGAAGGTTCAGGCAGCTCGATTTAGATCTGCCTTAGAGGCCATCTACTATACTCCACACTACTCTATTTTACATTTGAAGAAATTGAGGTTAAATGCCTTAAAGTCATAGATCTGAATTGCACTGGCAAGTTTCTCTTCACCCCAAAATACCTTCTCCCCCAGATTCTATCCTGGGATTGCCCAAGGGGGTGACAATTTGGGCAATCCCTTCTCCTAACAGAGGGTCCCTATGTTGGACTGACTTTGGGGCCTCCAGTTCAGTTGTGTTTGCTTGATGGGGAAAAAAAATTTCCAATTATAGCTCTAGTGGTGAATGTATGGTTTATTAACATCCTCCAGAAAAAAAGTGTCACTTTATAGATACTTGCTCTGGAAAGACTGATGACATGAAAAACTACTGAGAATAAAACCAAATGAAAAGGACTTCAGCTTCAAGGAGGAGAATCTAAGCTTGCCAAAAGGGGGCAGAGAGCTAGATTTGGATTCAGAGGACCTGGGTTCAAGTTCTCCCTGCCATTTGCTGCCCATGATCTTGGGCAATCATTTAACCTCACTGGCCTCTGTTTTCTCATCTGTAAAATGAGATGGTTGAATAAGATGACCTCCCTAAGGTCCTTCCAGTTCTAAATCTACAATTCCAAGCACCTACAGAAAGTCAGGTGAGAAATTTATCCTTCACGAAATTTTTTTTTTTACTTTTTGATGATCTAGGACTAAAAAGGATTTTTAGTCCAACCTTTTCATTTTACATATCCTCATATGAAATTCCAAACCGAAGTCAGAGTTAGACTTGTCCAATGGCTAGCAGATGATAGGCAGCAGGGGAAGGATTCAAAAACAACTCAACTTTCCAAATCTCATATGCTTTTGGGCTACACCACGTACAGCACACCTTGGATAGATTCTAATTCGCCACAAATGACTTGAGACAAGTCCTGTCTATAAGCAGGAGGATGGACAAAACAACTGTTCAATCCTGGAATCAATTTTCATAGGAGCTGGTTTTGGCAAGTATTTCTCTTCTTACCCCAGTTCACACCATCTGGGAAATAATGATACCTACCCTTGGCATCTTCCACCTACATATGCCTAAACAGCTGTTAGCCACAGACACAATAGGAATCTCATGACAGGTGTAGGAGCTCTGACTGCTTCTATTCTGCAGAAGGTAGAGAAGGGACCCATGGCATCAAGGTCAGGCACAGTGCCACAGGAGGTCCTATATAGGAATCTCAACCTGAGATCCACAAACTCCTCTTTCT
>NW_025360905.1:0-9977 GCF_016433145.1 Gracilinanus agilis
GGAGGGAGGGAGGGAGGGAGAGAGAGAGAGAGAGAGAGAGAGAGAGAGAGAGAGAGAGAGAGAGAGAGAAAGACAGACAGACAGACAGAGAGATACCTGGGAATTTTAATGTAACTCACAAACAAATTATTTTAAAAACCCAGCCTGGTGAAGGGGAATGAAATAGGACCGAGAAGCAAAGTGAGTGTTGTTGATAGACTACTGGACATAAAGTCAGGAAGACCCGAGTTCATATTCTACGTCTGGTGCCAACACATTTTTCTGGGTGAGGAATTACACCTCTGTGCTTTGTTTTCCTCATCTAAAAATAAGAAAGTTAGCCTTAATGTACTCTAGAGTCCCTTCTAGCAACAAGGTCTATGATCCTCTCTCAAGAAGAATGCAGTTGGCGCATTAGCTTCATTAGGGCAGGGGTTAGCTTAGTTTTGTCATTGTATCTCCAGTGCTTGGGACACAGTAGGTGCTTAATAAATGCATGCTAATTGAATGGTCAATTGAAGGGAGAAAAATAGGCTAGTTTGGGTTAGAGCAGAATTGTCAGATTAAGGCAAGTGCTCACAAAACTATCAAACAAATGAGACTGAGCTATATCAATACACACATATGTGGTATACACCATACATAAATATACATAAAGATCGAGCAACGCAGGAGAAATAGCAACAGATATTCTCCAGTACATTCATCGTGCCCTGATCAGGCCACATCTAAAGTCCGGAATTTGGTTCTAGGGCCCCCATTTTAGGAAGGGCATTGGCGAGCTAGGAGCAAACCCTGGAACACACCCACCATGGTGAAACCCCTCCAAGCCATGCCATATAAGAATCTGCCAAATGAGCTGTAAATGGAGAAGAGAAGGGTGAGTAGGTGGGAGCAGTAGGTGGTTATAATCACCGTCTTCAAGTATTTGATTTGTCCTAATTAAGGGGGGGCGTTGAAAAAATAAGAGCAATGGGGCTGCGATGCTAAGAGGGAAACTTAGATGGGATATCAAGAAACCTTCCTACCAACCAAAGCTGTCCCAATGTGAAATAGGCTGCACAGGAAGGTAATGAGTTCTCCATCTTTGGAGGTCTTCAAGCAAAGGCTGAGTTGAATGCCCATCTGTCTGGGGACAGTGTAGAGATTTGTCTGTTTTTGAGCCTTTTAAAGCTCTGTTGTCTCCATGATCCTGTGTTGGGCTGATCATTCTACTTAACTCCCTTTCCTAGCCTCTTTGGCACGGCACGCTGGACAAATGGGCCCCAAACAAAGGGCCGATGATGTCTGTCCATTGTTCTATAGGAGATCCCATCTTTAGGAGGGAGGAATTGGCCCATATGAACTTCTCTTAGCTTTCTAACAGAGCCTTCCTGAGCCACCCTAGAGCCCATCACCTCTCTGACCATTGGTCTCCTCTTCAGAAGGAACGTCATCATCCAGGCAAACTTGGCTTTTCGAATCTTCTTTGGAAGCCAAGAGCTTGCTACACTTTATTTTGATTTTCATACATAGCCTCCCTTCTAGGCTCATGGTTTATGCTAATATTATGGGCAACCAGAGAAAACAAAGCAGAATTTAGAAATCATTCCAAGAAATCAAACTATAAAATTAATTACATCCATAAAATTATACATGATCATTAATTTTAAAAATAGTTAATTATAAAATTATAAAAGCCCCCTGAATGGACCTGTAACACTCCTTTCTTTTATAAGAAGGCCATCGAGGCCCAGATTGGGCAATCAATCTGCCCAAAGCTACGCAGAGCCCCGATCAGAACCCGCGTCCCCATATGGCCCTCTTCCCACAAGGAAAACGACTATTGAAGTTTCTTTAAAATTTCATGGTAGCAAGTTCACTTGAGGCAGAAATTGTTCTAGGAAGGGGAAATTCCTTAGCCGGTGACTGGAGGTAAGCCATCAACGTTTGTTTTCCAAGCAGTTTGGCCCACTCAAATGCACTGGATGCCCCCGAGTGAAAAAGAAGGGACAATTAGACCTAGTAGTTGAGCGAAACAGTGAGAACTCTTTGCGGAGGTCACCAGGGACTAAGGAGTCACTGGGCTGACGTGCCACGGAGCCGTGGTTGGTGAGTAAAACAAGATGTGCGTTATTTGTGCAGAGGGAAGAGGGGGTTATTCTATCGAGCGTGCTGGATGAGGAGGACCACTCCATCATTCCTTTGGCATCCCCTCTCTACCTCTGGGGACACGCCGACCCCATGATGGGGGCCACCCCATGAGTGCAGCAGCCAGTAACGGAGCACCGACGTGGAGCGAGGATGAGGAGGGGGAGGTGCAGCACTTTTGCTCGTGTCTCTGCGGACCACTGATGCCCGTCCTCTTCCCAGGGCAAGGAGCAGAATCTCCCACAAACCAAGGACCTAGAGGGGCTACTAAAGTTTTCACTTTGCCGGCCTCCAGTACTGGAGCCCAGGCTGGCAGATTTGGATTTGCAATCAAGAAAGTACAAAGCAAACGTAAGATTATATTCTGGGCACTAAAAACATCCCAGTAATGATGCTTCATTTTTGTTGTTGTTCCCCATACGAGGGAGAACCCGGGTTTAAATTCTAGCTGGACCATGTTTTAGCTGGGTAAAAGTCACTTAAGCTCTCTCAGCTCAGTTTTCTCTTCTGTTCAATGGGGAGGTCGGGCTAGATGGTCTCAGACGTCTCATCTAGTTCCTCAGTTTCTTCATAAGAAAAGTTAGCTGGACTAATTGTTGTTTTTTTTTTTTTTTTTAATTTTAAACCCTTAACTTCTGTGTTTTGACTTATAGGTGGAAGAGTGGTCAGGGTGGGCCATGGGGATCAAGTGACTTGCCCAGGGTCACACAGCTGGGAAGTGTCTGAGGCCAGATTTGAACCCAGGACCTTCTGTCTCTAGGCCTGGCTCTCCATCCACTGAGCTACCCAGCTGCCCATAATTGTTTTTTTTTTTTTAACTAGATTAATTTCTAAAGCCTTCTCTAGTACACAATTCTATGGCTTTATTAGCCTATCCGAGGACCTCAATAGCTGTTTTTAAAGGAATCTAAAGTAGGGCTCCTTCCCTTAGTATCGACAAACCCTTTAAAGATTTTTGAATGAACTATTCCAGTATCAGAGCTTTCCCTTCTTATCTTAAGTATTTGATTTTATGCAGCTAAAGACATTGCTCTGAGAAGGGGTCCTTAGGCTGTACCAAACTTTCAAAAGGTCCAGGTTTGGAATTCTTCATCCATTGGTTACTCTCAAGCCTATCGTCTACCTCTAGGTACACAGAGGGCAAATGGAGAAAGAGAGCTTGATTTCAAGATAGAAGACCTGAATTCAAAGTACCTGACTTTATCTAGACTCCCCCCTTGCTCCTGCCTCTTTTGACCCCTTTGGTTCTTTTTTTTTTTTTTAAACCCTCACCTTCCATCTTGGAGTCAATACTGTGTGTTGGCAGAAGAGTGGTAAGGGTAGGCAATGGGGGTCAAGTGACTTGCCCAGGGTCACACAGCTAGGAAGTATCTGAGACCAGATTTGAACCCAGGACCTCCCGTCTCTAGGCCTGGCTCTCCATCCACTGAGCTACCCAGCTGCCCCCCCCCCTTTGGTTCTCTTAACCTCTAGTAAGCTGGGCTTCACAATGCCTAAATTCTGTTCTATCACCCAGGAGGGTCCCTGCTGGTGCCTTGTTGCCCGCCTGTGTCCAATCCTGTCCCAACCTATAATCTAGGCTCATTTTTTGGAAACGAATTGCTGAATTTTCATGATTTCCAATTCCGCAAGAATGCCACAAGGCTGAGTTATCTTAGATCTTTACAAACATAAGCTATTATTATTATCATTATTGCCTGCACAATGTCATTGTCAATGTCATTGCCATCTTCTGCTTTGAAAAAAGTGGGTTGCAAGGGACTGCCAGGTCATTCGCTGTGCATTGTGGGGTTTGGCTTGGGTTTTGGATCAGCCAGGATCAGAACCTGGACTTGGAGCTGGTACTGAATTGTTCCTCGAGGGCATCTTGATTTCCCCAATTTCTGAACAGATTCATTAAACATTTGTTAAGGAACTAAGGCCGTGCAAAACAGACAAAACAGGAGGCCCCACTCTCCTCGAGGCGCTTATAGTCTCTCCTGGGGCTCGTTATTAAAAAAGAACGTGAAAAGCTAAAATAACGGGTACAGGCCCCCCAATTCCCCCCTGTTATCATAGAGATGCAGAAGGTTAGAGTAGAAAGATTCCCAGCCCTCAAATCAGAAGACACAAGACCATGCTCTGGCTTTGCCACCACTAGCTGTTTTTACTAACCTTCCCAGGCCTCAGTTTCCTTGACTGTAAAATGAGTAGATGATCTCTAAGATCTCTTCTAGCTTTAATTCTATGATTCTGAGGTGAAGGGACTTGCCCATGATCATTCAGCAGATACGTGTCTGATTGGAGATTTTTATTCTAGGCCTTAAAAACATAATCCAATAATCCAATTTATTGCCCACATAGGAGAGAGTAAAGGAAACCTGGGCTGGTGGGAGTTGGAGGACCCGGCTTTGAATTTTAGCTGTGCCACACACGAGCTTTGTGGGAAGTCTTGGGAGAGAGGCTGGGCTTCATCCAGCTCTGACTCTGATCCACCTGAAAGCAGAGACTGGTCCAGGAATTAGTAGGGCTCTCCAGAACGCTTGACAAAGCCCCAAATGATGTTGGGTTATCTTTAAAGTCTAGCGAGTTTAACGGGATGCTCCCCCCTTGCTCCCCGCTCTCCTTGGGGGGAATGCAAAGCCCCCGGTTTATAGAGTTGAAAGGGAGCTGCCATCTCTGACAAATGCCAGTTTTTAGAATCAGTCGTGTTTGAGATTCAAGCTTGGGATGAAGGAGCCTGGGCTGCGAAGTTGAAACAACAAGGCCCCTTTGGAGTCCTTGTCTCATGAAGCAACTCTTATCAAGGGTGAAAGGGTAGGAGAGTCAGGGCATGGCGGGCAGGAAGGAAACGCAGGCTCCCCTGGGCCCTATTTCTTCTTCTGAACTCAACGTTATTTATTGAGCATTCAGCAAGGCAACATAGCCACATGCCGGCTCGGAGCTGGGGGTGCAGACCTCAGCCAGAGCACCCTCTGTCCTCAATGTCTTTTGATAACAGCTTATGGAAACACAGATATCTCCGAAGACAGAGCCTTTGCCAAAACAGATGTGCTTCTGCTGCAGAGGGAGGGTGCAAGCTGGAAAGGATCACAGGCTGGGATTTAGAGATGGTGGGCAGAACTAGGATGAATGAGGGGTATTGGGAGAGGGATGTGTCTAGGTGTAAGGTCAGGAAAGACTTCTTAACCCTTGGAGCAGTCCCATGGTGGCATGGGTTGCCTCTGCAGGGGATGACTTGCCCCTTACTGGAGATCTTCAAGCAGAAGGGGATGACTTGGTCGATATTTTGTTAAAAAGGCTTTTATTTTTCAGGTACAGGATGGATTAGACAGCCACTGAGGTCCTTCCCACTCGGAAGCTTTGATTCCTTGTATAGTTGAGAAGCAGCGATGTATGGTAGAGAGACAGGACACAGAACTGGAAGTCAGGAAGACCTGAGTCCAAACCCCTTCTCTGATATATTCCTTTTGTGCCTCTTGAAAAAGTCACTTTATGGACCTCACTTTTCTCCTCTGTAAAATGAATAACCTCTCATTTCAGTTATGATCTCATTGGATATTCACAGCAGCCCAGGGAGGCGGGTCCTATGGGTGTTGTTGTACTCATTTTAGAAATGAGGTATGTGATCCAGAGAAAGAACCGTGGGAGTAGAAGTACAGAAGATCTTGATCACATGGGTCAATGGGGATAGGATTGGGGATGTAGACTCTAAACGATCACCTTAGTGCAAATGTCAATGATATGGAAATAGGTCTTGATCAATGACACATGTAAAACCCAGTGGAATTGCACGCTGACTGTGGGAGGGGGTGGGAGGAGGGGAGGGAAAGCACATGAATCGTATAACCATGGAAAAATTTTCTTAATTAATCAATAAAAGATAAAAAAAGAAAAAATAAGAAAAGGAAAAAAAGAAATGAGGTATGTGAGACTCAGGAAGATGCAAATCTTGAAGGGAAGGAAGTTAGATTATCAAGTCTAACCCTCTTATTTTTAAAGATGGGGAGACTGAGGCACTGAGGAGCTAAGTGATGTGGATCCTAGGATCATAGAGATAAAGGGGGTTTTGGAGACCACCCTAATCGACTTCTTCCTTATATAGATTAGGAAACTGAGGGCCACATTGGATAAGTAATCAGTCCAATGTCCCACAGATTAATACCTATTCTTATTAGTATATTATTAGTAGAAGGGGCAGGACTTGAATCCAGGTTCCTCTGTGATCCTTGGTCTGACTCTCTTCCCAACATACCATGCGACTTTCCTCTCTACTGTCGTGAAAGGGAAGGATGGTGGCAAATGGCAAACATCGTCCTCCATGATAGATCAAGGCCCATCGACTCTGCTTTCCAATCGCGCTCCTTCTCTCTCCTCAGTTACAGGATGGAGGATGCTTCACACACGTGCTCACCCTTCTTATTCTCAAAGAAGAATAAAAGCAAGTTGCCCTTCGGGCCCTCCTTCTGGGTGCCTCTCAGGGAGGGGCCGGTGTTTTATGTGGCCCATAGCAGAGGTTAGACAAACGCAGGCTTTTGTGAAGAAACCCAATCTGTCGCTGGGGAAACACCTGTGCTCAGCCCTCTCCACGCGGCCCTCGAGTCTATATTTAATCAAATCCTGATTCTTTCCCATCAGAGCAGTGAGCAGGAGGGCTGCCAAAAGCTGCTCCCACTCCCTCTGCCCCCCCCTCCACCCTGCTTCAGTTTGGCTGACTTCACCTTCTTTTCCCACCCAGCAGACACTGGGACCCTGGCCATGGCGTGTGTGTGTGTGTGTGTGTGTGCGTGCGCGCGTGCAGGGGGGAACTCTTGTAGTTGCACGTTTGAAACCTGCAGGAATATTTTCCCCTGGGCTTAGCCTCTCTTTAATGATTTCCAAAGCAAGTGATGCAAGAGACGCAGCTGAGCACAGGATGTCAGAGCTCAAAGGTGCTCCGCGATCAGTCCCTTCCCCTCCTTGGATGAGTGACAGACAAGGAAACTGAGGCTCAGATGGGTTTGATGCCTTGATCGCCTAGGCAAGCATCAGAAACAGGCCACGAACCCAGATTTGGGCTCCAAATCCACCAGCCTGCCCAGCCCACAGCACCACGTCTCCATCTCCTTTCTTTGACAGAGGGGGAATTGAGGGCCCAGACAAATAGCTTACCGTCTAGTGGGGTCCAGAATGGAGATTTTCCTCATCTCCCAAAGCCCTCAGCACATAGGAGGCGCTCTAGAAAGTCTAGTTATGATGATGGTTCACATCGTCCTCATCGTCGTGGTACGGCTCTTCCTGCGAACTCCATATTCCCTTTGAGCATGAAATGCTGCTTGGGGATAATGGCTAGCCGAGGCATGGGCAGCCTTCCGGATGAGACCTTTTTGAAGCCCTTCCCTTCTGTTTTAGAATCAATACCATGTATGGATCCCTAGGCTAGGAAGTAGGAGTTAAGAGACTTGCCCAGGGTCACACAGCCAGGAAGTGTCTAAGGCCACTGGCTGACATTTTAACGACATGACAAGATCAGTGGAGAGATAGTGATGAGGATGAGGGTGGAGAGGAAGAAGAGGATGGCGAGGAGAGGAGGAGGATAACTGAAATTTACTTGCTTATAGTTCCTCAAATGTGACACTTTATTTCCCTCCTCCGTACATATTCCCCATGCCAGGAAGACTTTCCTTGCTCTCTTTTGCCTCTCAATATCTCAGGCTTCTTTTCACTCAAATACCCTCTTTCCTGATCCTCCCACCTGTTGACATACTTCCCTCTAAGATTCCCTTCTATCTTCCCTGTATATCTCTTGCACATACTTAGTTATTCATGTGTCATCTCATTTAGTAGACTGTGAGTTCCTTAGAGGAATAAACTGGTTTTGTCTTTCCTTGTATCTTTGATCATTAGCAAAGAGCTAGCACATAGCAGGCACTTAGTAATGGCTTGTTGAGAAATAGTGTATATATACTGTCAGGCCCTGTATTAACAGGGTAGGTTAATGTAGGTTAATTTAGCAAAACTAGTGTTCCTCTCCTCTTGTTCTTCCTTTTATATGGACGTTTTTTTCTCTGTCTCTCTCTCTGTCTCTCTCTGTCTCTGTCTCTCTCTGTCTCTGTCTCTCTCTCTCTTCCTCCCCCCTTTCCCTCTCTCTCCCCTTTGTCTCTCTGACTGTCTCCATCCCTCTCTGTTTGGCTTTGTCTCTATCTCTGTTTCTCCCTGTCTATCTCTTTCTGTCTGTTTCCATTTCTGTTTCTGTTTCTGTTTCCCTGGTTCTATCTGTCTGTGTCTGTTTCTCATGTCTCCCTTTTCTGTCTTTCTGTGTCTCTCTTACTTTCCATCGCTCTCTCTCTCTTTCTCTCTCTCTCTCTCTCTCTCCCCCTTTTTTTTTATAGGGAATCATTTTCCAGATAGGAGCAATGCAGATGGAGATGATAGGACTAAGATTTAGAGCTAGACCAGAGACCATTCTAGTCTCACCCCCTTGTTTTACAGGGAGGCCCTGAAAAGTTACATGACTTATTCATGATCATACAGTTGATTCCTAAATTTAGGGCTGAAAGATTTTGAGTCTCACCTGCCTTTTTTTGTATAGATAGAGGAATACAGAGAAGTGACTTTTCCAAGGTCACACAGAAATGATAAGGATACAAATTTAGAGTTAGGAGGGAGGTCAGAGGCTATTGGGTCCAATCTCTTCATTTTTCCGGATGAGGAAGCTGAGATCCAAGGGTTGAGTGGCAGAACTAGGATTCAAGCTCAGGTCTTTTTGCCTCTAAATGCCAAACTCAATCCTTTTTTTCTTAAGTATTAAGTTTCTGGCCCACGATTCAACCCAGGTCTCCTGAACTATCCACTCTGGTCATCACTGTCCATAAAATCAGGAGATCCTTTTGGCACAGGGGTGAATTCCTAGAGAGTCATTGATGGTGTGTGCAGCCGTACCAAAGAAGTTATTTTGCTCTAGAAATTTAAGGGGCACGATGCCAGGGTGGCACTTCATTTATTTCAAGTAAAGGATAGAAGGTTGTTGATATCATGACGACAATGCCTGGTGTTAACCTGGAAGAAGTGGTCTACTTTATTTAAAAATTAGATTCTTTTATTTGCTTCATTTATTCTCTCTGAGGCTAGGAACAGAGGGGCTCTGGCCAGCTGATGTTAGCATGATTATTCACTCAGCTGGTAGGCAACGTTCAGATCCTGGACTCCCTCTTTTCCTACCCCAGCTGGCCGCAGGGAAAAAGGAAACACCTCAAATTGGACAGAAGTGACCTGACTTCCTTTCATATGAATGGTCTCTGAAGCCTTGGGTACCATCCCCCTCTGCTCCCTGTGGCTAGAAAGGGCGATTTCCTCCCTGGAGACCAGTGGGAAAAATTCAAGGCATCTCTGTAGGTCTGTAAAAAGCTCTCAGGAGATCCCAGTGGAAGAAGGCTATAAAATAGACCACCAGAAAACTCATATTTCTTTAAGAAGATGTTGGAGAATTTTTATACCAATAGTCTCGAAGCAAGAATGATGGGATTTTGAGCTTCCTAGATTAGAAAATACATTTCCCTTTAAGACAGAGAACATGATGTAGAGGAGAGAGAATCTTGTCTCTGATAAACTTTGTAACTGTATGCCCATGGGCAAGTAAGTCCCTTTTTTATGAGTTTCAGTTCAATCATCTGTAAAATGGGAATAATAAGGGAACTGACAATCATCAACCACTGTCACCCTCTCCAAGTTTTTATGACATGACTTTCCTGGTTCTCCTTCTTACTACCTACCTAAATGCTATATACCTAATTCTCTTTCCCTCTTTCCATGTCATACCCTCTAATTGTGGGATGGCCTTCCTCAATCTCTATCCTGAACCATCTTCCCTTCCCTTCTCTTCCCTTCCCTTCTCTTCCCTTCCCTTCTCT
>NW_025360906.1:0-9021 GCF_016433145.1 Gracilinanus agilis
AGGAAGGAAGGAAGGAAGGAAGGAAGGAAGGAAGGAAGGAGGGAGGGAGAGAAGGAAGAAATCAGTGTGGGAGGGGCTAGAAAGTGGGAATGCTACTGAAATAAAGATTATATCCCAAATATTTTAGGAAAACCAACTAAGATTACAAGAGGCTTTGAGAGGTGATGGATCACACCATCAGAAATTTAGATCTAGAAGGAACTTTAGTGATCACTGAATCTGATCCTCTCATTTTCTAAAGCAATTTGAATTTGCAAAGGAGTTTACACATATTATCTCATTTAATCCTCATGACAGCCTTGGTGTGGGGAGTAGGTGCTATTATTAACCCCATTTTTTAGATGAGGGATCTAAGGCTTAGAAAGGGAAGTAACTAATCCAAAATCACACAATTAGTAAGAAGCAGACACAAGAATTTGAACCTGGATTTTCTGACTCTAAACCCAAAATTCTTTTAACTGGCAATAACATTTTGTTGAATGAGTCCTATTAAATCAGCAGTCTACCTAGCATTACCTTGCTCCACATGTTCGATAACTCTGAGGGCTTTTCTCGCAGCCCATCCTCCCATGGACACGTGATCTTCTGTAGCAGCACTGGTTGAGAGAGAATCCACAGAGGAGGGATGGCACAGGGCTTTATTCTCTGAAACTGCAAAAGTCCAAGGTGAATAAATTAGATACTACTCACTCCAAGCAGGGAACCTGGAGTCAGGAAGACCTAAGTTTAAATCTATTCTTAGACACTTATTGGCCATATGACCATGGGCAAGTTACTTAACTGCTGTTTGCCTCAGTTTCCTTGTCTTTAATGTGGGGATGATAATAGCAGTTAGGGCAGCTGGGTAGAAAGAGTGTGAGGAAGACTTCTTTTCCTGAGTTCAAATTCAGCTTCAGAAACTTATACCTGAGTGACCCTGGGCAAATCATTTCGTAATGTTTGCCTTGGTTTCCTCATCTGAAAAATTATCTGGAGGAGGAAATGGCAAACACTCCAGTATCTTTGCTGAGAAAATCCCCCAAAATGGGGTCAAGAAGAGTTGGACATGATTGGAACGAATCAACAACAAAACTTTGCTTTTGCTAGATAGGAAGGGGACAGTCAAGTCTATATAGGATAATATATGCCCAGGATGGAGTAGAAGCATTGAATAATGCCTGGAGACATTTAACCTGGAGGAGAAAAGGCAGAAAGGAGACTCTGAGGCTCTATCCAACCAAAGAGGTAATATACTTCTGGGTTCCTCTGTAGGAAGAACTATTTAGACTGTAAGCTCCTTGAAGGCAGGGTTAGTTTCACTTTTCATTTACTTTCCTTAGTCTGGCAAACACAGGGAAATGAAGGAAGACAGCATTTAGCAAATGTTTACCATAGGTAAAGACACTAGGCTTTCTATACACCTGTTGAAAGACTGACAAGAACTAAAGGGTGGAAATTACAAGAAAGATTTCAGCTTAAGATATAGGAAGATCTTCAGCCATTCTGGAGGGCAATTTGAAGCTATGCCCAAAGGGCTATAAAACTGAGCATACCTGCAATACCACCATTGGGTCTGTACCCCAAAGAGATCATAAAAAAGGGGAAAGGACCTACTTGTGCAAAAATATTTATAACCACTCTTTTTGTGATGACAGAGAATTGGAAATTGATCAGCTGGGGAATGGCCAAAGTATGCTATATGATGGTGATGGAATACTATTATGTGATAGGGAATGATGAACAGGATGACTTCAGTAAGAGCTGAAAAACCTCCATGAACTGATGCAGAGTGAAATCAGCAGAACCAGGGGAACATCATACACAGTAACTGCAATATTGTGGAATGATCAACTGTGATAGACTCAACTACTCTCAGAAATATACAGTGATCCAGGACAATTCTAAAGGACTTATGACAAACAACACTATCCACCTCCAGAGGAAAAACTGTTGGAGTCAGATACAGATAAGTGAATATTATCTTTCACATTAGTTGATTTATGGTTTTATTTGGCAGGGGGTTGATTTTATATGAGTATTCTTATGCAACAATGACTAATATGGAAGTATGTTTTGTGTGATAATACATGTACAACCCAGATCAAACTGCTCCTCCCTACCCCTGAGATAGGGAAGGGAAGAGAGGGAGATAATTTGGATCTTAAAGTTTCTGAAAACATATGTTGAAAATTATTATATCTAATTGGGAAAATAAAATATCTTTGAATAAAAAAAAGATATAGAGGATCTTTCCGACAAATTATTGCTGTTGTTTGGTTGTGCAGTTGTGTTCACCTCTTTGTGACCCCATGGACCATAGCATGTTAATATTGGCAGTGGAATTTTCTTGGAAAAAGTAATAGAGTGATTTGCCCATTTATCTAATGGATGAGGAAAGTGAGGCAAACAGGATTAAGTGACTTGCCCAGGGAGCCAGAGCAAGTAAATGTCTGAGGCCAGATTTGAATTTAGGAATATGAGTCCTTCTGATTCTAGGTTCTGTACTCTATCCATTGTACCATTTAGGTGCCCCCAAAGCACTTAATAAATGTTATTAATTGATTTGATTGATTGGAAAACCTTTGATTTAATCAGTATAGGGAATTCTTAGTGAACTAAGGCAAACAGAGGTTAAATGACTTGCCGATGATCCTACAGCCACTTAGTGAACTCAGGTCTTCCTGACTCCTGGCTTGGCACTCTATCCACTGTGTCACCTAGGTACTTTCCTCCAAACAATTAGAGCTGTCCAATAATGGTAATGAAATAGTGAGCTCCCTGGCACTGGAAGTATTCAAGAAGCTGGAGTCCCAGCTGTCAAAGATGTTGTAGAGTGGACCATAGGATTATATATTTATGAGTAGAAGGGACCATCAGAGTCCTTCTAGTCTGACTTCCTCATTTTGAAGATGGGGAAACTGAGGCCCTCAGAATTTAAATGACTTGACAAAGTCACACAGATAGTAAGTGACTGAGATAGAATTAGTAGTGAATGACAAGGAAGCATCTAGGTAACTCAGTATATTAAGAGCCAGGCTTAGAGATAGGAGGTCCTGGGTTCAAATGTGGCCTCAGTTACTTTCTAGCTATGTAACCCTGAGCAAGTCACTTAACTCCCATTTCCTAGCCCTTACCACTCTTCTGCCTTAAGGTAAGGTTTTGTTTTTCTTTAAAGTAGTGAATGAGTAGCACAGAGGGAGAAGATGGACACTTTGCTCAGAGAGATGGAATGTTCAATTGTCATGAGGTAGTTAGGAACCTGGTAGGCAGAAGGTTTGGTGTGGGGTCAGGAAGAACTGAGTTCAAATTCTGCCTCATATACTTCTCACCTGTGTGATCCTGATCAAGTCACTTAACCTCTGCCTACCTCAGTTTCCTCATCTATAAACTGGGGCTCTAAATAGTGCCTCCCTCCCAGGTGGTTGTGGGGATCCAATGAGATCACATTTGTCAAGTCCTTTGCAAAACTTAAATTCTCTAGAAATACTAGCAGTGATGATGATGGTGGTGGTGGTGATACCTGCCTTCAGTCTTATTCTATTTCCCCCTCAAACATCCCTTCATTCCGAACTCCCTGCTTGTTTCTGTGGCTTCACCATTCACCTTATCTTTCAGGTTCACAACCTTTGGGCCACCTTTGACTCTTCCCCTCTATCTTAACCTCTTCTATCTAATCAGTCACTCATTCCTGTTTACTTGCTCGTATCCATCTTTCCTCCCCATTCCTGTCGCTGGCCACCTGGCTTGATGGAGTGGATCCAGAGGGCCTTGAAACCAGGCAGGACTCAGACCAAGATCTGCCTCTCATACAGTAATTTTGGTCCTCTTTGAGGATGAAGGACAACGGCCAACCAACCAACTAGCAACCAACCAGCCAGCCAGCCAGCCTGCCAACCAACCAACAACCAACGATCAACCAACCAACCATCAACCAACCAACCAGCCAACTAACCGACCAACCAACTAAGCCACCAACCAACCATCCAACCAACCATGCAACCAGACTCTGGTACAGACATCCTGTCTTGGGCACCCTCGGTGAATCACTTCATTTCTCTTGCTCTAAGACTAGCTTTCTAGGTCAATAATTTGTAGAGGGAGTGCCCCTCTGAATAGGTGGAGGAGATTCCCTCATCTGGGAGTTTCCAATACCAATGGCTTCAATCTACCCTCTATTGCAATCAACCCTCAATTGTGTTGTCATTACTCAGTCATTTCAGTCATGTCTGACTCTTCATGATCCCATGGAGTTCTCTCAGCAAAGATCCTGGAATGGTGTGCCAGTTCCTTCTCCAGCTCATTTTACAGATGAGAAAACTGAGGCCAGTAGGATAGAGTGGTTTTCCCAGGGTCACACAGCTAGTAAGTGTCTGAGGCTGGATTTGAACTCATTTCTTCCTGACTCCAAGCCTGGTACTCTATCCAATATGCCACCTAGTTGTCTATACTACCACAATTCAATCCGCTTTACCCCCTTCCTAGAAGCTTGTTTTAGCCTCCTAAGAAGCCATCCCACTCTCTTCTCTGTCTCTGCTCCAATTCATCTTGCCAACTGATGTCAGAATAATCTCTCTTTGGAAGAGATCTTATCATGCTACTCCTCTCTAAAATCATCAGTGGATCCCTATTATTTTCCAATTAAAGTTCAGACTTGCTGACCTGGCACTCAAGGCCCTCTTTTAATCTGCTACTGCCCTGCTTTTCCAGCCCTTTGCCATATTATTATTCTTTTAAAGATTTCACAGTCCAGGAAAAGGAATTTGGCTTCCTAATATGCTGTGTTTGCTCCATATGTTGCCATGTCTTTACATATGTTTTTCCCTATTTGTAAAATGACCTTTCCACTCCATTTCCCCCCTTTACCTACAGTATTTCCTCTTGTCTTCTAAAGCCCAACCCATTGGCTAGCACAGTATCTGGTACATTGAAGGTCCTTAATAAATGTTTATTGAATGAATGGCTACCACCTCCAAGAAGCCTTCCCTGATATCCCTCATTGGTAAAGATCTTTGCATTTCTCTAATGCATTTATTGTAGCAACTAAGTGGTTCAGAATAGAACCTTGGAGTCAGGAAGACCTGAGTTTAAATCCAGCCTCGAACACTTACTAGATCTGTGTTCCTGGACAAGTCACTGAACCTCTGTTTACCTTAAGCCCCCAGGCAAAGAAATGGCAACCTCTCCGGTATCTTTGCCAAGAAAACACCATGGACAGCATCAGTGGGCTGTGGTCCACCGAGCCATGAAGAGCCATGAACAGCAATGCATTTACTATTTAATATTGTACATTCTAGTTGTCCTGATGAGACTTTAAGCTTCACAAGAGCAAGGGCTGGGTCTTCACTTAAACTCTGTCTCTCTCCCAATACCTAGTGCTTTGGTCTATTGCTCTGTACACAGTAAGAGCTTAGTGAAGGACAGCAGCTAGATGATTTTGAATTGAGAGCCAGGCCTAGAGACAGGAAGTCTCAGGTTCGAATCTGGCCTCAGATACTTCCCAGCTGGGTGACCCTGGGCAAGTCACTTAACTCCCAGCGCCTAGCCTTTCTGCTCTTCTGCCTTGGAGCCAATACACAGTATTGATTTTAAGATGGAAGGTGAGGGTTAAAAAAAAGAGCTCAATGAAGGCTTAGCTCTTTTGCAGTATTTCTGATAGGCGATCATCTCTAGCCTCTTTTTAAACACTCAAATGGGGATGAGAACATTAATGTGAAGAGGCCACTTTGCTCAAAACTGTCTCCTCAATTTTCTTTTGGAGAGTCTAAAATTTAACCAGGAGAGAGTCACTCTTCTGGGTCTTTTAGGTTTTTCCACATGCAAGAAAGAGGTCAATAAAAATGGAGATATAAAATTATAATCATTGTAAATCTAAAAGGGCCCCCAGAAACCATCTCATCCAACCCCCTTGATTTATAGAGAAAGGAACTAAGGCCAGGCCTCTCTGGGCAGGCTCATAAATGGGATTTGAATCCAGGTTTGATGATGGCAGAGCCAGTGCTCTCTGTGTAGCGTGTAAAGATGAACCGGGGCATGGCATCAGGGGATAAGTAAGTGGTTGATGGAGGGATGTAGGTTTGGCAATTCTTTCCGAGCCTTTACAAGTCTTATATAGCTTTGCATGAAGGAATACTTCAACCCCTGAATGCATGCAGCATGGGAAGGGCCTTGAGGATTGGAAGAGAAGGGAATTAATGACTTTGTCGCCCCTGAGATCCGACAGGAGGAATTCTCATTAACAAGCCACCAGGGGAACAATTTGCTTCTCCAGAACTCTAGCTTGTTGGTTTTCCCCACAATGGACACTTTGGCCAAAAAAGGGATTTAAGGAAAACATCTCTGGCCATCCTTGCTGCTGGGACTCTGTCTGTCCATCCCACTCAAATGGTTCTCCAGCTATTAGAGGCATCTTTGCATAGGGGATAGGATACTAGACTTGGGAGTGACAAAGACCTGGATTCAAATACTGCCTCATCAGCTGCTTACTAGCTATGTGACCCTCCTAACGCCTTAAATCCCCCCAGCTCGTCTTCCAAGAGTTTCCAGATCAAGATACTGAGACTTTAAGAGGGTGGAGACGATTTAAGGTCACCCAGATTGTAAAGAACAGAACTGGGATTTGAACCCGAGGCCTCCACCTTCAGTCTTATTGCTCTTTCCCCATTCCTTGTCTTATTTGTGCCAATATAAACAAGATAGTAGTTATTAGTTGTTGTTTAGTTATGTTTGAGTTCCTTTGACTTGTTTGGGATTTTCTTGGCAGAGATACTAAAGTGGTTTATCATTTTCTTCTCCAGCTTATTTTACAGATGAGGAAACTGAGGCAAAACAGATTAAATGATTCCTCACAAAGTTAGTACGTGCCTGAGGCTGTATTTGAACTCGGGAAGACGAGTCTTCCTCAGACCCTAATATATCTTGTTTGCTGTTCAATCATTTCAGCTGGGTCTGACTCTTCATTACCACTTTGGGGTTTTTTCTTTGCAAAGATACTGGAGTAGTTTGCCATTTCCTCCTCTAGCTCATTATACAGATAAGGAAACTGAGTCAAATAGAACTAAATAATTTGTCCAAGGTCAGTAGCTAGATGGATAGGACATCCAATCAACAGGACAGCAGGATATCCAATCAACCAATCACCAAGCACAGTGGATGGAACTTTGTGCCTAGAGCAGTAAGACCTGAGTTCACATCCAACACTTACTAGCTGAGTCGTTTAACCTCTGCCTCAGTTTCCTCAACTGTAAAACTGGGTTTCATAATAGTCCCTATTTCACAAAGATTATTGTAAGGATCAAATGAGATATTTGTAAAACGCCATCTGGCATATAGTAGGTACTTAATTAATGCTCATTCCCTTTCCTTTCTTTTTCTTCAGCTGATTTTCATGAGACACGGCTTCACCTTCCTGAGCTTCCTTCCATCCCCAGACACTCATGGGCTTGCCAGGGTCTCTCCCTGAGGCAATAGGTGGAGTTCTTACCCAGAGCTGCCGCTGTGCAGTGGGCAATCATGAACCCCGAATTCAGGCCCCCTTCAGCCACCAGGAACGCAGGCAACTCACTGAGTGACGGGTTGCACAGTCTTTCGATTCTCCGCTCGCTGATGGACGCCAGTTCATGGACGGCTATGGCCAAATAGTCTAGAGCCTAAGGAAATAACTCTGCAAAGTCATTTTGTCTACTCTTAATGATATTTCCAGAGGAAGAAAAGAATGTTCAAGACTTACTTTTGCTGGGTATTCACCATGGAAATTCCCCCCCGAAATGGTCTCTCCTCTATTGGCAAAAACCATCTTTTTCAGACAGGTCAAGGCTTCAATGGAACAATGGAGTATAAATCTTAAAAAGTGGGCTTCCAGGCTCATTTGGACAAGGGGAGAAGAGGGAGGAGGAATCCCTTTGGCTGGGCTCACATGAGTGCGAGCAAGCACGTGCATCATCTTTCCCCAAGTTACCAAGGCTGCCCTGGAGAGATCATTGGGGAGCCAAGAAGACCTGAGTTCAAATATGGCCTTAGACTAGCTTGTGACCCTGAGCAAGTGACTTCACCTCTGTTTGCCTTCTCTGTAAAATGGGGATAATAATAGACTCTGCCTCCCAGGGTTG
The DNA here is from genome assembly GCF_016433145.1 of Gracilinanus agilis. Taxonomy (NCBI): domain Eukaryota; kingdom Metazoa; phylum Chordata; class Mammalia; order Didelphimorphia; family Didelphidae; genus Gracilinanus; species Gracilinanus agilis. The sequence goes on from NW_025360906.1 coordinate 8,085, forward strand.
GTATGAGAATGTACTTTGGAAACTAGATATGCTAGTTTTACACACGCACCACACACACACAGTTATATATAATAGATGTAAATTCTCTATATATCTCCTATTGGGCATATATCTATGTAAATAGTAAATCATATACCTATAATACATTTATAATCATAGAATTTTTATAGCTATAAAATTAATATTTGCAATCATATATTTAATAATTATGCACAGTTATATATTTATAATATATTATATTGTTATAGATGTGTGATTAATATTTATATCTATATAGTAATATAATATATGTAAACTACATGTTTATAGTCTATTTACAATTATTATATATTTATCATTATATTTAATTTTATGTAAATTATATATGTGCATGTATGTATATGCGCACACACATGCACATACACATACATATGCTATTTATTATTATTAGAACAAAGAAAGGCATGGGATGAATTTTGGCTTGGTGCTGAGATTTAATCAGTTTGGCGAACTCCCACTGAAGACTTTACACCAATCTAAGTCAACTCCTTTTCCACACATTTTAATCTAAGGGAACTTCCTGGGACATCAAGAAAAAAAAAAAGGACTTGCAGAGGGTCCCAGCCAGGGGATGTTAGCAGCATTTAGCTCAAATAGATATATTTCTGTAGGACTCTGGAAAAGTCATTGTAAGTCTCCAAGCCTGTTTCTTCATCTGTATAGTGGGGATCATAGCATATAGGTCTAGAATTAGCAATATATAGCCTCAGCCCCTTCATTTTATAAGAGAAGAAATTGAGTAGGAAGAGGTAAGTGACTTTCTGAGAATCTCATTGAGTTGTTAGGAAAATCCACTGAGATCATGTCTCTGAAAGTTCTTTCCTTCCTTCCTTCTTTCCTTCCTTCCTTCTTTCCTTCCTTCCTTCTTTCCTTCCTTCCTTCTTTCCTTCCTTCCTTC
>NW_025360907.1:0-1057 GCF_016433145.1 Gracilinanus agilis
ATAAATATATAAAATGGAGATAATATTAAGAAAAATGGGAAAGCAGACAAAAATGGAGTAAATTTATATTCCATAAAGAAGCACGTGGAGTGAACAAGGGAGAAGATCAATACACTGGAAGGGTAAAGAGGTTGGAGAGAGGAAATACTTAATACTTAAGTGCATTGAAATTAACTTAAAGAGGGAAGAATAATCAGATCCATTGGGGCAGATAATTGATTCACACCCTATAGAGAAGTAGAAGGGTAACAAAAGGACTGGTGGGGAGGGAAGCAACACTAGGGAAGGAGAGGGGGGGTAGCTTAAAAAGACCCTAAAGAAGAATAAGAGGGAAATAAGAAGGGAGAAGGGAGAAAGGGAAGTACAATAAGGGAGGGGATCAGGGGAACTGATTAAAAACAAAACACTGGTATAGAAGGAAATAGTGAAAGAAGAAAGGGCAGGACAAAGAGAGAGAATCAAAATGTCTGGGAATACACAATTGATAATTATAACCCTGAATGTGAATGGGATGAACTCACCCATAAAAAGGAAGCAAACAGCAGAGTGGATTATAAACTAAAATCCTACCATATGATGTCTACAAGAAACACACGAGACAGGTAGACATACATAGAGTAAAAATGAAAGGCTGGAGCAAAATCTATTGGGCTTCAACTCAGAAAAAGAAGGCAGGAGTTGCAATCATGATTTCTGACAGAGCCAAAGTAAAAATAGATCTGGTTAAAAGAGATAGGGAAGGTAATTGCATCCTGATAAAAGGCAGTATAAACAATGAAGAAATATCAGTACTCAACATGTATGCACCAAATGGTATAGCATCCAGATTTCTAAAGGAGAAACTAGTGGAACTCAAGGACAAAGTAGATAGCAAAACTATACTAGTGGGTGACCTCGACCTTACTCTATCAGATCTAGATAAATCAAACCAAAAAATAAATAAGAAAGAGATAAGAGAGGTGAACAAAATCTTAGAAAAATTAGAGTTAATAGATATATGGAGAAAAATAAATAGGTACAAAAAGGAATATACCTTCTTTTCAGCAGCACATGGAAC
>NW_025360908.1:0-2535 GCF_016433145.1 Gracilinanus agilis
CATACTATATTAACATAATTAGGAAGTTTTAAAAAAATTAATATCTATTATTTTTCTACTAATTTAAATAAATGAAATCTGTCTGGATAAAATAATTCCTGTTCAATAGAGTACCCTAATACAGAGGAAGATCATTCTTATTTCTATGATTACTGTGATTAACTTGATAAGTGATACTGGTAAAGATACTTCCTTTCCTTTTGATTCAGTTTTATCATTTGTTAAATGAACTGGAGAGGGAAATTATAAACCACTCCAGTATGTTTTGGGCAGCTAGGTGGCACATTGGATATAGTGCTGGGCCATGAGTCAGGAAGACTCATCTTTCTGAGTTCAAATCTGGCCTCAGATACTTCCTATCTGTGTGACCCTGAGCAACTTATTTAATCCTGGTTGCCTTGTTTTCCTCATCTGTCAAATGAAATAGAGAGAGAAATGGCAAACCACTCTAGTATCATTGCTGAGAAAACCCCAAATGTGGTCACAGAGCCTGAAATGACTGAATAACCACAAGATAAGAGGGTATGAATAAAGTCCAGCTAGAATATTCTTATGGAAAGTACAATCTAGATTCTAATGCTCATTACCTATATGAATCTGGGCTAGTCTTTTCCTCTGATCTTCACTTCGTAAAATGAAAAGGATGAACAGAAATGATTGATAAGAAATGCACTTCCAACTCTAAAACCTATGATACTAATATTCTAATTTTGCCATTTTTAGGGAAATATTGCTCCTTCTTCTCATCTCCTTCCCCCTTCATATATGACACCTTCTTTTATTGTGATTGAAAATCCCATATTTTTATTACCAGCTGTCATAGAGATGTGGAATTGTTTACTCGTAAGGTCAGTGTTGAATGGTCACATCCCTGGGACGAATGATTCATCAACTGGTAAATCTCAAAATAGCACTTACTGAGACTCAGGAACATTAGCTCCAGCTGATGTCAATCAACCCCACACTTTGGAGAAGTGAGAGTGAAGCTCTGTTGACTCTATTTGCTCTGGGAGGGGGGCAATGTAGGCTTTAGTCATTAGGATCATAGACCTAGAATTGGAAGGAGACTTAGCAGCCATGCATTTCAACTTCTATTTTTGCAGAAGGGGAAATTGAGGCTTATAAAGGTTCCTAACTCCATGTCCTTGTACTGGCTGTCCCCATGCTTGAGATGCTCTCTTTCTTCACCATGTCTCCCATCTCTTCCTTTAAGATTCAGTTTAAGCACTTCCTTCAGCATGAATCTTCTCCTGATGCCCTCAACTGGCAGTGCCCATCTTTCCAAACTGCCTTGTCTTTAACTTCTGTGTATTTGTATTCTTTAACCTTATATTTAAGCAGTAAATAATATATATTTTTATACTTATTTTTCTCCCTCATAAAAATGTAAGATCCTTGAAAACAAGGATAGTTTCATCCTTTATACTGTATGCAGGGGGTGAACTGATTGTTAAGTTTTCATTTGTGAGCATTTATACCTTGGAAATGGGCAAATGCTAAAATTAGGGCTTGATTTATTATTTTATATTTGAGACTAAGAAAGTAATGGAGAAAATGTAAACATTACAGATTAAAATTAAATGTGTAGAATGCATACATTTCCCCCCAGAAATCTGATTGTTAAACATTCATCAGCACACCATTGACTATACCCAATTCCTGGAACATAGAAGAAGGGGCTTCTACATGCTACTTGGTTAATTGTTGGTTCATAGCTGTCACTCTGATAGGCAGCAATTTTCATCGTTGATAACTAAACCCATCTTCTCCAGTCAGCTCCTTTGACTCTAAATCTTTTCTTCTTTCACAATTCTATTTTTTGTCATCTGATTTCAAGCATACTCGGTAGTGCCCTCTCTTATTCTTCCCTCCATTTGCTTTCCACCGCTGATTCAGTTTCATATTCCTTTGGGAGGAAAAAAAAACACTTTTCATTCAACAGTAAAAGAAAAGACTGGATAAAGAACACCCCTGGGAAATTATTGATTGAATTCGCACTCAAGTATAAGTGGTTGATATTATAGACTGTCAAAGTTGGAAGAAACCTTGGAGATCACCTAGTCCCACCCTCTTATTTTACACATAAAGAAACAGAAATCCACAGGGAAAATGGTTTTCCTAAGCAAGTTGGTGATAGACCTGGGTCTAGAATACAAACTTTCACTCAGTGATAAATAGACCAGAATTCTATTCCCAAATCTGCTAATAATAATATTGGCAACTTGGACAAATCTCTATCCCTCCCAGGGACTCTGTTTCTTCTTCTGGCTATTATAGGCAAGTCAAGACACATTTATTAAGTAAGTGTCTGCTATATGCCAAACTCTGGACTATGCACTAATAGGTCAAGGAAGTTTTTAACGACATTCCAGTTTATTTGTGTGTTTGTGTTTGTTTTTATGGTAGTATTAAGTGTTTTATGTACCATTAATTAGTATTTATATACATTATTATATACAATATATAATAATTACATAATATATAATTATTATATAACATATAATTATTATATGATATGATAATTATATAATATAT
>NW_025360909.1:0-2981 GCF_016433145.1 Gracilinanus agilis
AATTTGTGTGTCATCCTTGCACAGGGGCCATGCTAATCTTCTCTGTATCATTCCAATTTTAGTATATGGGCTGCCGAAGCGAGCTCAGGACTACATCTTTTTGAATGAGAGAAATTAGGAATTTTTCTTTCCCAAAGAATTACTCAACTTATATTCAGTCTGTTACAGAATAGCCTCTCCCATATCAGCTAGACTAGTATTTCAAAAGCAAATATAAGGAGTGGCAGAGTCAAGCTGGCCACTTAGAAGCAACAAAATTTGAGTCCCCTGTGAAAACCTTTCCACACAAATTAATTGCTTTGAGGAAGACAGAAAACCAAATCTAACAACAGGACAGTGCCAGGGAACTCTCCTGCTTGAATCAACTTAAAAAGATACGCAGAGAAGGCTGAATTCTAAGATTTAAGAAAAGGAAAGAAAGAAGGTCCCAGGATCCCTTCTCTATATACTGTGCTAAGACTTGGGTAGTTGGTGGAATTTTGGCAAGGGCTCCAATCCAGAGGGAAAGCCTTGCTACCACAGCTACACAAGGCTTAAGGCTCTGACCACAGATGACAGGGAGTCAGCTAGAGGAGAGGTGTATCCTGGTCACAGACTTTAGCCACCACTTTCCATCTTGGGTATCTGCCTCATGAGGTTTTGGCCTCAGGTTACATCCAGATCTGCAGATCAGCTTAGCTCAGCTTAATCCAGTCTATCAATAGGGCAGATAAGAAGCCTTCAGAGGGCATGGAAGCTCAGTTTCCAACACCTGTCCTGCACGCACTGCTCTGAGATCCACAGTAAGAATCTGGCTTGGATCCAAAGGTGAAGGCTGCAACTGCAACTGAGTACCTGAGTACCATGGTGGGAAGCTCAAGGCTCTGACCAGGCAGAAGGCAGGGAGGCAGCAGCCAGAAAGGAAGAGAAAGGAGGATGAGGATAACTACCTTCAACCTCCACACCTTCACCTACATCTTCAGTTTCTGCTGCCAGCTGAGGAAGATCTAATCTCAGGGATCATTAGTACTCCACAAGCCTAGTCTAGTCAATCAGCAGAGAAGAGAAGAACCCCCTTCAGGAAAGAATAGCCCAAACCCACAGTTCCAGCAAATAAACAGAGCAGCAAAAGTATATCCAATGATGGGGAAAGGAAAAATAATATGAGTAAACAACAGAAAAAGAAAAAAATTACAATTGACAGCTTCTATCCAGGTAATGAACAAAGAGCAAATGGAACAGAGCAGGACCAAGGAACACCAAGTAAAAACACAGGAACTCCAGTGAATTGGACACAGACTTTGGAAGAACTCAAAACACAATTAAAAAACAAATAAGAGAGGCTGAAGACAATTGGGAAAATTTTTCAAAAAGCAAAATAAGTAATGTGGAAACAGGCACATGAACTAAAACAAGAAAATGGTGTCTTGAAAGCCAGAATTGACAAGCTTGAAAATGATGCAAAGAAAATGAAAGATGACCTACACAATAAAACAGACCAGGAAGAGAAGGATGACCAAAAAAAACCAAGGATGAAATTCAGTCTTTAAAATTTAAAATCCAACAACTACAATCAAATGACTTCACAAGGCAGCAGGAGTCTATAGAACAAAATCAAAAGAATGAAAAAAAATGAGGAAAATATGAAACACGTTATTGATAAAACAACAGATCTGGAAAATAGATCCAGAAGGAGATAATTTAAGAATTATTGGACTACCAAAAAATCATAAAAGAAAAAGCCTGGACATCATTCTACAGGAAATCATCCAAGAAAACTGCCCTGACATTCTTGAACAAGAAGGTGAAGTAGAGATTGAAAGAGTCCACAGATCACCTCCTGCATTTAATCCCTAATTGACAATGCCCAAGAATTTTATAGCCAGGTTCAAGAACTAAAAGACTGAGTTGCTAAAAAGAAACCATTCAGATATCATGGAACCATGTTACGATAACACAGGACCTGGCTGCAGCCACACTAAAGGACTGGAAGGCATGGAATATGATATTCTAGAAAGCAAGGGCAGTGGGTCTATAACCAAGAATCAATTACCTAGCAAAATTGACCTATATTCCTGCAGAGGAAAGTATAGTCATTTAATAAAATAGAAGACTTCTAATTAATAAAGGGAAAAAACCCTTATTTTAAGGGACCCAATAAATTCAAATGATTAGTATTACTATAAGAAAAAATGATATTGGTAACTCTTAAAAATTGTTATTTTCATCAGGGTAGCTAAAAGAAGTATACTTAGAGGGAACAGTGACAAACTGTATAGAATGAAATGTCAAAAATATAAAAACTAGGGGTAAAAACACAGGGTAATACTAAGAGAAATAGGATAAGAGATAAAACAGGATAAATTTATATTTTATAAAGAAGCTTATGGGGTGGGGGTGGGGGTGAAGGGACCAATAGAATGGAAGGGTGAAAGAAATTCTAGACAGGTAGTAATATAAGGGGTAGAAAGGGGTTTTGGTTGGGTGAATATTAAAAGGTTTGGTCACCAGGGAATTGAATAATTATCAATCCCCAATTAAAAATAATCTTAAATCAAAATAATTTTATGGAAGCTTATTTACAAATGAAAAGAGGAAGAGAAAATAAGAAAATCAGGGAAAGGATAGGATAGGATAATCTAACACACTAAATAATTTGCTTTGGCTCCCTAGTTTAACCCAGGCAGATCAAATTAGTCCTAAACCGTAGGAGGCTCAGCCTTGAGCTCAAGGCTGGAGGGCCTGAGGGCTAGAGGTAAATGAAGCAAAAGCTTCAGTCACAGAGTCTTTTTTGAATGAACAGTTCCTCTGGCCCTCAGGGAAAGAAATCTAGTTCATATAGACTTACAAGTTAATTCTATCAAATATTTAAAGAATAATTAATTCTAGTACTACATAAAGTGTTTGATAAATTGAAAAAGAGATAAAAGAAAAAAGAGGTCTACCAAAATCTTTCTGTGATTCAAATATGATCTTATTAGAAATATTTAAAACAAAAATAA
>NW_025360910.1:0-3442 GCF_016433145.1 Gracilinanus agilis
GAGGAGGAGGAGAAGAAGAAGAAGAAGAAGAAGAAGAAGAAGAAGAAGAAGAAGAAGAAGAAGAAGAAGAAGAAGAAGAAGAAGAAGAAGAGAAACAAGCTGCTTCAGTCCTGATTTCTGGCAAAGGAGGAGAAAGAAAACAAATCCTTTTGTATCTTATCTTAAGGCAGCATTGGGACAGTGCCACCAGCTGCTCTGAGACAGGGAACCCCAGAAAAACAGAATACCTCCTCGACCAATTCACTTCACATGATGTCCAGACTAAAAGTGTCTTGGGTACCTAAAGGAGGGAGAGTAGGGGCAGCTAGGTGGTATATGGGAAAAGCACCAGGCCTGGCTCAGAAGGACCTGGGTTCAACCGGAGGGGGAAGGAAGAAGGGAGGGAAAGAACACGAGTCATGTAACCATGGAAAAATATTCTAAATTAATCAATTAAATAAATAATTTTTTTCTTAAAAAGAAGGACCTAAGTTCAACTATGACAGCAGATACTCTCTAGCTGTGTAATCCTGGCAAGTCACTTAACCTCATTTGCCTTGCTCTTATGAATCTTTTGCCTTAGAATTGATAATACTATTCTAAGATAGAAGGTAAGAAATTTAAAAAAAAAAAAAAAGGAGGCTGTGGGAAGAAGGCTCTGGAATCAGAGGGTGAGGATTCAAATTCTGCTTCTAATACTTACCTTTGGCAAATCCTCAAACCTTAGTTTCTTCATCTGTAAAATGAAATGTTAACCTAAAGCCTTCTAAGACTCTTTCCAAAACTAGAAATCTAGGGGCAGCTGGATGGCTCAGTGGCTCAGTGGATTGAGAGCCAGGCCTCGAGCCGGGAGGTTCTAGGTTCAAATCTGGTTTCAGACACTTCCTAGCTGCTTGACCCTGGGCAAGTCACTTGACCCCCATTGCCTAGCCCATACCACTCTTCTGCCTTGGCTCCAAGACAAAAGGTAAGGGTTTAAAATGTAATGCAGGGTTGCAGCAGAAGCTTTTTGCTTTTGCAAATCAACTGTAGCAGCTCTGGCAGTTAGAAGTTTTAAAATGTTCACAGAAAAACAGCTGGAGCCTGATCCTATAAATAGGCCTGAGGTTCCAACTGAAGGGCTTTTTGCCTGTTGACTTTGGGGCTTTTGCCTTTTTGGCTTCTGCCTTTGCCTGTGCCTTTTGTCTTTGGGACATTTGGACTTAGCCTGATTTCTCTGTATCTCTCCCTGATCTCTCCATTTACATCCCTACTATTTCCCTGAATTTCCCCTCTGGGCCCTGGGAGGAAGGGTGGTTTTGGTGGTTGGACATCCTGGGTTTAGCTTCTGTAGGCAAGTAGGACATCCTAAATCAAACCACCCCTTATTTAGTGACCTGATAATACCTTTGCTTCAGGGAATGAATCCTTCCTGACTGGGAGAGCCAGCATCTCTCAGTCTGACCCTCCTTCTCTGTGACCCTTCCCCCAGCACCAGCTTTCTCCCTGCAGCTACAAACCCTGAAACCCTCTTTCCCTTAGCCTACCTCTAACATCAATAAATCCCCTTTGTTACCTACACAAAAGCCTCTGGTGAATCATTGTATTGAATATTAAGGCAAGGGGTGAAGAGGGAAGAAATTACTTTCCCTTTATTTCTTGGGGGAAACCTAGGCATCCATCTTGGGCAGGAAGTACCTAGCCAAGACTTCCTCCACACATCAATTTCACTGGCAGGGTGGAGCTTTTGACTCCTCCCTCAAAGGTTCTTAGAAATTAACAAAAGAAAACCCTCCAGCCAGATCGAAAATATTTCTTCTGACTGGCTCAATTCCTCTTGTATCCTAGAGATACTTTCCCTGTCTGAAGAACCCAGCCTATTTCCTCCCAGTACCCTCTGTCTGAAGCCTCAGTGACTAGCCTGTTTGAGCGGTCCTTCCTATACTCCCGTTCATTCCCTTACCCGCCTATATACCACCTGCTTCATTCCCTTACCTCAGCTATCCCCCTCATTCCTTCTCCTATCACCATTATCCCTCCTCTTACCAACATTTTGCCTCATATTCCATAACAAAAACAACAACAACAACAAAAACTAGAAATCTGTGATTATCAGGATAATAATGAAAGGATTTAGGAAAAAGACATGGATAAGAATCACAGAAAGAAAAGACCCAGATGGAGGGTTTCAGGATCTGATGTGTGGAACTACCTCTTAACCGAGAAAACAAAGTTCTTAAAAAGAAAAGAAAAGAAGCCTCTATAGCTATGTCTACATTTAAACTGTCTGTAATAGCTACAGATCAGCACTATTTATCAAAGTCAAACAGGCTACTTGAGGGGCCCTGTTCTCTGATTACTGGGCCTGGCAGTGTGGCAGGACACCTGGGTCTTTTACTTGCTAACAGTAGGACATTAGACAAGTAAGCCACTTCTTGCAGAGAACATAATCGCTTAAATTTATTAAACATATGTATTGATGATCTTGTTTTATGGAACCCCCAAATTTGCCTTTGTCCCTTGGGAACTTGCCTTTAGGGAAGTCCCAGACTGACCCTTGTCTTACACTGAAATCCTCCTTCCCTAGTCTCCATTTAATTGTCCTTCTTGTTCTTTATTTCCCAAAAGGTAGGATCCCAAGTTCTTCATTTCAGTGGAAAAATCCCCTTTCAAGGTAGATTTTTCCCGGAGACAGTGTTCCCAGAGTTCCAGAGCTTGTCCCTGTGTAGTATTTGTGCATGACTTTATGTGGATGTGTTAGAGCACTGTCTTTCTTGTCCTGATTAAAGATTTGCTCTAACTACTTTGCTGGTTCTATGTTTTTCAAGGTTGACAGTATCAACAGCAAGATGTATTTTTAAATATATAAAAACAACTGGGTTTTTTATATCTGCTGTAAATCAATCATACCATCAGCCAGCCTTGTTCTCCCCTAGAATTACCTCCAATCTGTAGCTTGTTCCTGGGGCCACCATTTATTTCATGACCACTCTCAAATGGGCTTCTTCCCCTGCCCAGCTTTATTTGACTATTCAATCAGCAACCTTCCTCTTCAGCTTCTTACTCCCCTGTAAGTATTATCTTCCCCCAGTAGAAAGTAAGCTTCATAAGGGCAAAGAATGTCTTTCTTTCGGCTTGTATTTTTTCTTGAATAGAGCTTAGCACGGAGCCTGATGTAGACTTCAACATTTAAATATTCTAACTGGCTAAACTATTTGCAGCTCAACACTACCTTCTCTACATTAAACAACCCAATCTCCCCAGCCCCACCCCAACTGCTAGTGTCCTCTGAAATTACCTTGTAGTTAACTAATTTGCATTCATTCTTTATATAGCATATATTTATTATATTCACATAAATATGTACTTATATATTATATTTTTATATTTGTATATTATGTTTATTATTTATTTGTATATTAGATACTTATATTTATATAAATATATTTCTATATATCCTTTATGTTATATATTTATATAAATA
>NW_025360911.1:0-4413 GCF_016433145.1 Gracilinanus agilis
GCCTGGAATATCTTGTAACATTTAAATGAAATTATCTTTTGCCTATATAACTTTTTTTGATCCACTATTTCTTTAGTGTCAAATTATTTTGTTGTAACTATCATAGTTTTGCTATTTCTTCCTAAAACTTAATGACATTTCCTTCAAGTAGTTAGATTCTATTCCATCTAATGAATATTTGTTAAGTATTGACATTATTTAGTGATCTGTAGTACCTTCACATATAACGTCATTTCCTTCTCTAGGTCCTTTAGTCATTCTATTTTTATTAGTGCTATATTTTAGAAAGAACTGTGACATATTAGACCTCATTGAGAGGAAGATAAACACTATCATAGGGTCTAGAAACCATAGCACATATGGATAAATGGAAAGAACTCAGGAATGCTTAACTTATATTTTAAAAAAGGAGAAATATGATAGCTGTCTTCAAGTGTTTAGAAGGGTTTTCATGTGGAAGACAGATTGGACTTGTCCTGCTTATCCCCAGAAGACATAACTAAGTACAATATATAGAAGATGCAGAGATAGATTTTGGTACAATATAAGGAAGCATTTCTTAATAACTTGAGCCATCCAAAAATGGAATCAACTTTATTGTTAGTAAACTAGTTAGCTAGTGAGTTTCTTGTCACTAGAAATCTTCAAGCAGAGGTTCAATAATTAAGTATTGAGTATATTATAGTGGGGACTCTATTCAAATATCAATTGGAATGGGTGGCCACAAAAATTCCTTTCGACTCAAAGATTCAGTTCTTTGAGGATTCTTTTCTGAGATAAAATGCTATGATTCTTATGCCCTTCCCTAAAATGAGGAGATAGAGATGAGAATAGTAAGGATCATAACCTTTGGTCTTTGCTACTCCAAGGTCTGAATACCATTTCGCTTTAAGTATTTCCTATTTATTAATTATAATGGTTGTTAAGCATCATATGTGTAGAGAATTCTCTGGAGGGTCCTCACAAAACTTGTTGTAGAGTTCGGCATCAGTGACACCAAGAAAGCATCAGTCAGACTTTGCCCTGGGCTAGATTACTTTGGGTGCACTAAGAGCTTGCAGGTCCCAAGCCTAGGCTGTTCTTAAGATTCTGGAATAGCATAACACTCAATAATTCCAAGAAAGCAACACCAGGACCCAAAAGATCCCAAAACAGAACCAAAAATGCCCAGCTATTCCTTCCAGAAGTGCATAGAGTATGGCACTAACACAAAACCTATAGTCAGGAAGTAAGGCTGAAAGAATGAGAAAACAAAAAAGAATGCCACTATAAAGAGTTATTATGGTGATAAAGTCACTCAAGACACAAACCCAGAAAAAGATGCCCCAAATATCTACAAGCAAAGCTTCAAAGAAAAGATAATTCAGGCAAAAGTTAAACTATAATTTCCAGAAGGAGTGAAGCAGGAATTTTTTTTAAAAGAGTCCACAATTATTTTACAAATAGTATGACTGTACTAGAGGAAACAACTGAGAAATAAATGTAAAAAATGAGAGCTATCAGAGAAAGAATTGGAAAGAGATTTGATAGTTTGGCATAAGAGGTACAAAACCTTTTCCAAACAAGAGAATCCTTGAAAAACTGAATGGACCAAAAAGAAGGTAATGACTCCATGAGATAAGAAATATTAAAATAAAGCGAAAAGACTAAAAAATAGAAGAAAGCATAAGATGTATTTCAAAAAAAGGCATGGAAACAGATCAAAGAAAGATAACTTAAAAGTCATTGGACTATTTGAAAGCCTAGACCACAAAAAAGAACTTAGACATCATATTTCAAGAGATCATAAAAGAAAACTGCCCAGATCTTGTAGAACTAGAGCAGTGATTACCAAAGTGGGTGCTACCTCCCCCTGGTGGGTGCTTCAGTGATCCAGGGAGGCGGTGATGGCCACACTTTTTTGTATTACATTCTATTCTGAGTTCAATAAATAGTTTCATAATTTCTAGGGGGTGCTAAGTAATATTTTTTTCTAGAAAGGGGGCGGTAGGTCAAAAAATAACTAGAGGGTAAAATAAAAACAGAAAGAATCCACTGGTCTCCTCCTAAAAGAAACTCCCAGAATAAAAACTCCCAGGAAAATTATAGCTCAAGTCTAGAGCTTCCAAATTAAAGAAAAAATGTTGCTAGGTGGCTCAAGAGAGCCAGGCCTAGAGACAGAAGGTCCTAGGGTCAAATATGGCCATGGATACTTCTTAGCTATGTGACCCTGGACAAGTCACTTAACCCCCATTGCCTAGGCCACTGGCAACCTTTTGAGCTTGGTGTGTCAAAATTCACCAAAAAATTGAGCATAACTCGGATGGTGTGTCACTTCAAGAAAATATCATAATTTTGTGATGTTTATAGTTTAAATAACAAAAAATGTATAATTGTAATATATAACTATTTAATAAACAAAAATAGGTAAATTAATATAGGTAGAATTGTCATCTATTGTGCATAGACTGTCTATACTACACTATAGCAAATGTTTCATTCTTGGTATGTGGCCCCATACTTCTCTGTATGCAGCCACGGGTCATCGAAAATGGCTACGCATGTCACTGGCCTAGGCCTTACTACTCTTCTGCCTTAGAACCAATGCTTAGTATTAATTCTAATTAATTCTAAAAAGACAGAAGGTAAAGTTTAAAAAATATTTTGGAAGTAGCCAAAAAAGAAAGAATTCAGGTATCAAGAATTTGGAATCACAGATTTAGCAGCTACCACGTTAAAGGAAAACTTAAAATACAACATTTCAGAAAGCAAAACATACAGGTTTATAATGAAGAATAGTTTATATAGTAAAATTGGGTTTAATTCTATGGAAAGAAAATGGATTTTCAAACAGAAAGCTTCTAAACATTTCTGATTAAAAAGAGAAGACTTCTAAACATTTCTGATTAAAAGACCAGAGCTATGTAGAAACTTTGAAATAAAATTATAGGAGTTAAATGAAACATAAAAAGGTAAATATGAGTGAGCAATCAAAAGATACTAAACAAGGATAAACTGGTTACATTATAATATGAGGAAATGACACACGTGTCCCCTCAGCAGCAGCATCTGGGTCACACAGGGAATTTAGTGATACGAAAGGACTGAGAGTGGTTTTGTTATATTTGGATGACCTTAAAAGAAGAATGGATAGTGAAGGATAAAGGAATACACTGGAGGGAGGGAGAAGATGGACAGAGGAGATTATCTCGCATAATAGAAAATAAAACAAAAATACAAACAAGAAAAGAGTGATTGGGATCTTGGGCAACATCTGACCCTCACTTTCATATGAACTGGTATAAACTGATCTACATATACACATACTTGGGTACAGAAATACATTCAATCTACAAGGAAGCAGGAGGGAAAGGGGAGAAGGGGCTAATGATGATAAGAGGGAGAGTAGATTAAGAGAGGGATTAATCCTAAAAAAAAAACACCTTATATGGAAAATGAACTGAAAAGAAAGTTTAAAAAGGAAGGAAAGGAAGTGTAAGAACCTGTTATTGAGCTCTGGGTAAGGCAAAGAGAAAGAGGGACAGGGAAAAAGAAGCAGATAGCAAACCTAGACCGTTGGTGCTGTGAACCTTCCTCTCTCACTGCTTTCTTTATGAAGAGGGGACAAGAAACTGGTCTACACAATGACTAACTACAAATCCAGAGGATTCATGATGAAACATGTTGCCCCCAGTAAGTCACAAAGAGTTGATGGAGTTACAGTGCAGTTTGAGATATGTATATATACATATGACATGGCCAATGTGGAAATTTGTTTTAACTATTCATATTATTTACAAGGATTTTATTTTCCTTTTTCAATGGATGTAGGAGGATTTAAAGAAATAAAAGTTAGATAGATTTACATTAATTGAAAAAATAGGTAAAAAGATCAATGGCAAAATGAAATAGGGCTGGTACATATAATTAAAGAAGTTGATTTCATTTGGCATATTTTTCTATAAATTAAACTTTACTTTCCTCTTTATCTCTTTATCCCTTGCTTCCCCATCTCCTAGGGAGAGTATAGCAGCTAGGAAAATGCAGGTAGGTACCTAGAGATTAATGGTAAATTTTTTTAAAGGAATATAGATATAAAGAGATAACTGTATTTCTACTTGCAGATCAGACTTTATTTGCTCTTATAGATTTTGCTTTATATCTTGAAGTCACTTCCTGATATAAGTAAATTAAACTTCAAGGCTCTTTCCTTTGTTTCATCTCCTAAGTGAAGACAGACAGCTTTGCAACTGGAGAAGTACAAGGAGATAGCTGGAAATCAATAGGAAAGAAAAATAAGGTAAGTAGATCTAATTGGACAAGACAACTGGACTACTCTTTGTAGATCAGCTTCTATTTGTTCCTGTTTGCAGGAATGTGTGTATTGCCAATTAAAGGCACTGAGTATTCTGCATCATGTTACTGCCAGAAGAG
>NW_025360912.1:0-8558 GCF_016433145.1 Gracilinanus agilis
TTAGCTTAACTACCATTTTGACAGTTAACAGTTAATACCAGCTTAGCAGTGAACTCTGGTTTCCCTATCCTGGTTGGTCCTGTCTCTCCTTCAACCCAGTGTGTGTACCCACAATCATTTAGATTATATTTTAACATCCCTGGTGCCACATCTTTGTACAGTTTGTCACTCCTAGATGGCTGGGTGAGAGAGACAGATAGGAAGTGTACTCTTGATCTGCTAGAAACACACAGGAAGCCAGGGGGCTTTGGACATTCTGAGAGGGAGCTCAGCCATTGGGTGTGAGCTGAAAGTTCTCAACCAGTGGTGAGTTGCTCAGAGCTGCTCAGCCCCCACCCCAGGTCATTCATAAAATCTCTGTGGGAAGGCAAAATACTATTAGACCTGGAGTAGCCCCAGAGAAAGGGATTTGAATCATTTTTTTGTGTCTTTTGTTCTCTGTTGTTTGTACTCAATTGTAATTGTAGTTGTGATTGTTTTCTTAGTTGTTATTAGTCAGGAATTGTGGCTAATAATAGCACTGTTTTGTGTATGGTTGGTCAGTTTGGGCAATGATGGGAACAATGTTATTTGAAGATTGGATTGATAATGTCCTCTTGACACTGTGGCAATCAGTTTTGGCTCTCCCTTACCTGTGGTTCAAAATCATACCCAGGTATTTTAGGGGGATGATGGATGTTGAAATAGCACAACCTATTTTAACCATTTATATTCTGGATTTATTATCACAGATGCCAATTCTGATCCTTACTGGTTATTCTGTGTATAAGTTATGGTGGATGTTCTTCCATATTATGTATTGTTTTAAGATCATAGTGACCTTGTGTTTTAGGGATGCTGAAACTAAGAAGATGTTAAGATTATTGCAGATCAAACTAAATAATTTGGAATTATACATACAGAATGGTAGTGTTTCTGGTCAACCTCTTGGTCCTCCCTAATACTGGCAACATGGCTGAATTTTCAAACATAGGTATTACTGGCAAAAGTATTACATCTAAGGCTGAGTTGGAACAGTAGGTACAAAGCAAGGGTGAAAAACCTATTAATCTTTTTCCCCTTCACGATCTTCCGATTGTATGTGAAGATGACATTTTCCATGTGAAGCAACATACAAGGTTTAGATCTGAGGATGTGGAAAATTTAAAGAAAAAGATCTCAAATTTCTATGATGATTCTGGGGAATTTGTTAAGATCTTTAAGGCATTTGTAAAATCCCATGACCCGGACTTTGAGGATTGCTGGTATGTCTTGGATGAGATCTTGTCACACCATGATAGGGTTAAGTTTGTTGAAGAAACCAGGAATGCAGAAGGGATGACACCATGACCAGTACCCTGGGAGGAACTGGACCTTAATTCAGTTCCAATATACCGAATGTTAAAACAAGCAAGAAAGTCACTTATAAAAATCATGGAGAAAAATTCATGTTGTCCAAATTCATGGTCTAAATTTGAGAAAATCAGGCGGACAGTACAAGAGTCCCCAGCAACATTTCTGGATAGGATAACTGAGGCAGCCAAGATGTATTTAAATATGAACATATTAGAGGATACCACTGTGGACCATGTGAAAAGAATTTTTGTTAGGAATTCTGTTCCCCAGGTAAAGAAGTTCTTCACAGATAATTACCCTAATTGGGAACTTTTGAGCCTGAATGAGTTAAAACAAAAAACCACATATGTGTTTGCACAGGAGAAATACAGGGGAAGTGATGAAAAAGATACCATAATTGAAAGCCTTAGGAAGCAGTTAAGGGTGGCAAATTCTAGAGCCAATGAGAAGGAGATAAATGAAATTAAGGCAGTGGCAGCATTAAGAGCAGCAGGGAGGAAGAAGAATAACAGTACTTATAAGACCAGTGGTAGTGCAAACACAAGGAATTGGAGGCAACAATCTTGCTATGTTTGTGGCCGTATTGGGCATTTTGCAAGGGACTGTAGATACAGAAAATGATCATATGGGCAGAGCTACAACAATAATAACAATGGATTTAATTGGTTTAATAATAATTATGGATGCAGGGGAAATAACTGGAATAATGGTTTTAATCATGGAAATGGCCAGCAAAATGTGTTCCAATGCCAGAATGCATGTTTCCAAGTTGCTCAAGCTCCAAATTTGGTAATGCTGAAGGATTACATATGAACAGGACCCAGGCTGAAGTTTAGACTGTTGAATATTGTTGGAGGGGATGTGGCAAAATTGGGACATTAATGCACTGCTGGTGGAGTTGGGAACTGATCCAACCATTCTGGATGGCAATTTGGAACTATGCTCAAAGAGCACTAAAAGACAGTCTGACCTTTGATCTAGTCATACCACTGATGGATTTATATCCCAAAGAGATTATAAGGAAAAAGACTTGTACAAAAATATTTATAGCTGCGCTTTTTGTGGTAGCAAAAAACTGGAAAACGAGGCGATCCCCGTCAATTGGGGAATGGCTGAACAAATTGTGGTATATACTGGTGATGGAATATTATTGTGCTCAAAGGAATAATAAACTGGAGAATCCCATGTAAACTGGAAAAACCTCCAGGAATTGATGCAGAGTGAAAGGAGCAGAACCAGAAGAACATTGTACACAGAGCCTGATACACTGTGGTAAAATCGAATGTAACTGACTTCTCTACTAGCAGCAATGCAATGACCCAGGACAACTCTCAGGGACTTATGGAAAAGAACGCTGCCCACATTCAAAGGAAGAACTACAGGAGTGGAAACACAGAAAAAAAAAAAACCAATTGCTTGCACACATGGGTTGATGTGGACATGATTGGGGATGTAGACTGGAAATGACCACACCAATGCAACTATCAATAATATGGAAATAGGTCTTGATCGATGACACATGAAAAAACCAGTGGAAATGCACATTGGTTACTGGGGGAGATTAAGAACATGAATCATGTAGCCATGGAAAAAATTATCTTAGGGAAAAAAAGAATATATTTTCTACCCATAGCTATGAGAGGTGTAAAATTTACTTCTCTGTTTTTCTTATAATATGATTTCATATTAAAACCTTGTATCCATTTGTAATGTATTGTGGAATGTGGAATATTCCTTTTAAAATAGCTTTTCTACCAAATTGCTTTCCAATATTTCCAACATTATTTTGGTCAAATATGATCTTTCCTAAGCAATTTATTAAACGGTGACTTTTAATTGATTTTCTTCCAAAGCCACAGCCTCTTCCTCTCATGCTAGATCACATGGGGCTCAAAGAATTCCAAGAAGCTGATGAGAGAGCTGCATTCTGGGAGACAACACTATGAATAAAAAATATATACATACAAATATATATTCATATATATGTCTATGTGTGTGTAGGCATAAGTATATATGTATATATGTCAGGAGTAAAAATCACCAAAAAGAATAGTCTATTTTTTAAAAAGTGTAATCAATAACTCAAATAAAAGTGTAGATTTTTCTAAAAGGAACTATACTAAAATAAATTGAATATGATTATTGAACCCTTGAGATAGCATGAAATTTTAGAGCAAAATAAATAGACTGAAAAACTGGATTTTCAGATGCAGAGATCAAGACATACACAAAAGATCAAGAAGAGAGAATTTAAGAATCTTTGGAATTCCTGAAAACTCTAAACAAAAAACCTCCTCTATATCCTATATTTTGACAATTCATGAAAATTATCTAAGACTATGAAATGAAGGTCTACAGAAGGCAAAGTAAATATCAAAAGAATATACTTCTTTCTTCTTCTGAAAGAGACCCCCACAAAGAAAAGCTAGAGAAATTTGGTACCCTGAAATTAAAATCCTTTCCTTTAAAGAAAAACAGTACTACAAGCATTTGAAAGAAGATCTTCAAATATCAAGGAATCATTCAGGATCATTACAAAGACAATGGGGCTCCTACTCCAAATGGGTGTTGATATCCAAATAGAATATTCAAAAAATCTATAACCTCATACATTAAAATAACATGTTGTAAGGGGCAGCTGGGTAGCTCAGTGGATTGAGAGCCAGGCCTAGAGAGGAGAGGTCCTAGGTTCAAATCTGGCCTCAGACACTTCCCAGCTGTGTGACCCTGGGCAACCCACTTGACCCCCATTGCCTACCCTTACCACTCTTCCACCTATAAGTCAATACACAGAAGTTAAGGGTTTAAAATAAAAAAAAAATTTAAAAAAAAAATAACATGTTGTAAAATTGAGTATATCATATAAAGGAAAAAAATGAGTGGGAAGATTCTAATAAAATTGGGGGCTTGTAAACATTTCTCATAGATTAAAAAACAACAAAAAACAACAATGGTAGTTGAGTAGCAATACAAGAATAGAGAAACTCAGAAAGGCAAATTTATTTGAATAATTGGGAGATTTTCTTTGGTAATGGAGTGCTCACATCCCATACTACATAGGCTAGAAAAAATGATTTGCTGTGACCTTTTCTTGATTTTGCTTCTCAGCAATTAAAGTGATATATTTTCTTGGCCATTGTGAATGAGGTTTTAGGACAGCTGAGATGAAGTAGTTAGCTTTCACTTTGCCAATTTATATTTGCCCTCACAATCATTCAAACAGAGAGGAAAGAAAGAAAGTGCTCCTTCAGAAATTAAAATTTCCAAAGGATACATAAAATGTCAATTAAGAAAACATAGGACTTCAATGTGGATTTTAAAGGATTTTAAGAGACAGAAGAGGGAGGGAGGATAGAAGGAATGTCTAGAAGAGAGGAAGGAAGGTGGAGCTCTTCCTAATATTTAATATGCATGAGGAAAGAGTAAACAAACATGTTGCAAGAAGTGGGGACGTGGGCAGCAGATGAACCTCACCTTTATATAAAACATGCATTTAGGGTTGAAACATTCATGCAAACATGCATAGATAATTTGGTATGGAAACAATCTAATTCAATAGGGATACAAGCAGAATCTAGGATGGAGTAGATTAAGAGGGAACAAAAGTAAGGAGGGAATATTTATTGGTAAACCTGCTTTCCTAATCCTGAAGAAGGTATTAAAAGTGGAGGGGGGGAGTGATAAAAGGACAAGAACCTAATAGAGTATCACAGATTGTCCTTCAGACAAATGAGGAAATGGCTGCACCAATTATGCTAAATGAAAATGAAGGAATCTTATAAGATTGTAAATGAGATTATTTCAGAGAATCTTGGATCATAGGAGCTGATGCAAAACAAAGGGAGAATAACAAGGAGAACAATGTGTGCAAGGATAATAACATTATAAGAAATAACAACAACTTTGAAAGGTTTAAGAATTCTGAAGAGTGCAAAGTTCATTTGGAAGAATAAAAGATCAAGAATATTAGGGGAAATAATGAAAAAATATGTGAAGGATGGGGGCCTGGCAGTACCAGACCTCAAACCTCAAAAATAAAGCAGTGGTCATCAATACAATCAATACAATATGGTACTGGCTAAGAGACAGAAGGGAGGACCAGTGGAATAGACTTGGGGTAAATGTCCTCAGCAAGATAGTATATGATAAACCCAAACATCCAAGATTTTGGGACAAGAACCCATTGTTTGAGAAAAACTGCTGGGAAAATTGGAAAACAGTATGGGAGAGTTTAGATTTAGATCAACATCTCACACCCTACAATAAGATAAATTTAGAATGGGTAAATGACTTAAATATAAAGAAGGAAAATGTAATTAAATTAGGTGAACATAGAATAGTATACCTGTCAGCTCTATGGGAAAGGAAAGAAGTTAAGACTGTAAGAAAATATAAGGTAATGGGGTCACCAGGGATATTAAAATAAACTAAGGGGTTTGTGGGAACACACTCTGGGATGTAAGAGAGACTTACTCTGGGATTTAAGAGAGACTAAAACTGAACAGTGAAGACTTGTTCAGCTAAGTCACTTCCAACTGAAAAATAAGAGTCAACTGTCACTCTGGCCAGAGGCCTTGAATTCAACTGACAAGGTACAGGATGGAACTGAGTTTAATTAAGGACAACAAAAGGAAGGATAGGAATGACTACTCTAAACCTTAACACCTAATAACAAAACCCCACAGGGAAAGGGAAGGACTTATTCAACTACACTAATCTAAGTGATCTAACTAACAGGGCTCAAGGAGCTATACTGGAGTCTCTGGGTTTCTGCCTCAAACCTGGAACCTGCCAGGCTTGAGTGCAGCTAGGGCTTTGTGGCTTTGGGGTTTCTCACTGCAATCCCCTGATGATCTCTGGATGCCAGGAGTCAGGATGGTCTCAGGAACCAAGTAGTGAGGGTTTGCTTGAAGCACTCCTCCAGTACCCAAAGTTCACCTCTTCTCTTGGCTTTGTAGATTTGTCCTTTACTAGATGACACACCACACAGGATCCCAGGGGAAAACAGGATGCAAGGTGTCCTTTGCTCTGAGGTCTCCCAGGCTGGCAACAGTTTTGCCTACCACTAATGGAGTCCACACATAGAGCCCAGACAGACTTCCTCCTCCTTCATTCCAACCTGGAATTCCCAGCTCCAGCTCCTTCCTGCTAGGTACTTCCTAATCAATATATAATCAATACCTAATAACCAGCTAATCTAATCTTACTCATAACAAGACCAAGCAAGAGACAGAGAATATTACAAAATGTAAAGTTAATGATTTTGATTACATTAAAAAGTTTTTGCACAAACTAAACCAATGCAACCAAAATTGTAAGGAAAGAAAAAGGAAAAAAAGTGAGAAAAATCTCTATGCCAAAAACCTGACAGAAGTCTAATTTCTCAGATTAATAAGGAGCTAAATCAATTGTACAAAAATCAGTTCCCCAATTGATAAATGGGCAAGGGACATGAATAGACAATTTTCACATAAAGAAATCAAAATTATCAATAAGCATATGAAAAAGTGTTCCAAATCTCTCATAATTAGAGAAATACGAACCAAAACTTATCTGAGGTACCACCTAACAGGTTGGCTAATACGACAGCTAAAGAAAGTAATAAATGTTGGAGAGGAGGTGGCAAAATTGGGAAATTAATGCATTGCTGGTGGAGTCATGAATTGGGCCAACCATTCTGGAAGGTAATTTGGAACTATCCCCCAAATGGCTTTAAAAGACTTCCTGCCCTTTGACCCAGCCATACCACTGCTGGGCTTGTACCTCAAAGAGATAATAGGGATAAAGATAATACTTATTTATAGCTGTGCTCTTTGTGGTGGCAAAAATTAGAAAATGAGGGAATGCACTTTGATTGGGGAATGACTGAACAAATTGTGATATCTGTTCATGATGGAATATTATTGTGCTCAAAGGAATAATAAACTGGAGGAATTCCATGTAAACTGGAAAGACCTCCAGGAATTGATGCAGAGTGAAAGGAGCAGAACCAGGAGAACATTGTAAAAAGAGACTGTTACCCTGTGCATCAATTGAACATAATGGAGTTCTTTACTAGCAGCAATGCAATGACCCAGGACAATCCTGAGGGACTTCTAAGAAAGAATGCTGTCCACATCCAGAGAAAGAACTGTGGGAGTGAAACACAGAAGAAAAATAATTGCTTGTTCACATGGTTCCAAGGGGATATATTGGGGATGTAGACTCTAAGTGATCACCCTAATGCATATATTAATAATATGGAAATAGGTCTTGATCAATGACACATGTAAAACTCAGGTGAATTGCTTATTGGCTATGGAAGTCGGGGAAGGTTAGAAGGGACGAAAAGAACGTGAATCATTTAACCATGGAAAAAATATTCTAAATTAATTAACTGTATAAATAAAATAAATAAACAAAAGAAGCAAAAAAAACCCAAAACACTGAATGGTACAATGACCAATCATGTATTCAGAGGACCTCTGATGAAGCATGGTGTCTGACTCTTGACTGAGATGTAATGAGCATAAAGTATAGAAACATATGTATTTGGGCAGGACCATCTTCTGGATTCATTTTCCTTAAGTGAGCTGATTTGTTTTAAGTTTTGTTTTTCCTATTTTTTTCATCCACATAATTGTTTGAGTCTTGATAGGATTAATAACAGAAATGTCCAAAAAAAGACAAAGCATTTATACACTTTAAATAAATGAAAAGGGGAATATCAGAAAAATGAGAAGGAAGTACATGCAACAACAGAGTTTGGAAAGAAACACATGGAAGTTATGTATGTATGTATGTTCCTATGTATTTATATGTGAAATAGAAATTCAAACTCAAAATATCCTTTTTTGCCTTCCATGGGTAAAGTGGAAAAGCCATGTGATTTTTTGTATGCTTCAACTTAAAATAATTAGAAAAATACAAAGAATGTTACCTCGAGCCCATAGTCCAAAACAAAGAAACAAATAGATTTATTTGAGCAGCACAATAACCACTACCCATCAACCAGTAGGAAAAGATTCATGATGATATGAGCCACCAAGTAATTTCACAACTATGTCAATCTCTTTCCAAGAGCAGAGATAATTTTGTAGAATATTTTCCTTCCCCCTGTGTCTCATCATTCACCTCAATAGGTAGGATGCCATGGAGTCATGCTAGCAATCAATAGGATTGAGCCATTCAGTTCCTGACCAGCAGAAGTCCATGAGGGTGACTGGATGCTGTGGCTGCCTCTA
>NW_025360913.1:0-1026 GCF_016433145.1 Gracilinanus agilis
AGCGGGCTGCCGGAGGGCCCCCTTCCTCCCAGAGGCTGCTGCTGCCGCTGCCTCAGTTCCTGTCTGGCGGCTGCGCGGGCTGGGACTCGGGATGTGAGGCGCATAGCAATGGGGCGATGCAGAGAAGATGACTGCAGCTCCCGGCCCAGGGGGTGGGGGGGCCCCAGGGGGGCTCCGGGACAGCCCGAGGCTCCCCTCCCCGTCTCAGCCCCTCCCCAGGGGAATTCCCCACCCCAGTGCGAGGCCTGGAAGAGATACCTGCCGGGAGGGGGAGGGGAGGGGAGGGCAGCGGCGCGGGGGCCACGCGGCCGCAGCCCAGCCTTCGAGGGACGGCAGGAGGAGAATGGGGGAAGCAGCCCCGCAGGGACGGGGCCCCGGCTGGGAGCCCGGGACACGGGGAGGCTCGCTGGGAGGGGCCAGAAAGATGGCCATGGAGGGGCCTCGGTGGAGGGGAGCCAGCCTGGGGCCTAGGAGAGGGCACAGAGCCCGGAGGAGACGGGGAGGAGCTGGCAGAGGCTCGGCCCTGGGCACGGGAAGGACGAGGTGGGGACGGAGAAGGGCCGGGAGGAATGCAGGGAAACGAGCCCAGGCTGGGGCCGGACGAGCGGAATGGAGGCACGGCTGAGGCGGCGGAGGGAGAAGGGAGAAGGCTGGGGGTCGGGAGAGCGGCAGCCGGGGGCCCGCAGCTGGGCACTCGGGGGGGCGCGGGGCCAGGGACTGAAGTGGGGAGAGGAGGCTGGGCCCCCTCTCTCCGCAGTCACCCCCACCACCTTTTCCATTCTTACTTCCCAAACTCCCCAGTTCTCCTCGGTTGCCGTGGCAACGGCTCCTGCCAGGCACGGTCACCAAGGAAACCCCGTGCCCGCCTCTCTCCTCCCCCCGTCCCCATCACCGGCGTGGCCCCCCCAACCCCCACCAGCGGCGGCGGAGAAGGGCCTTTGCCTCCCGCCCGGAAGAGGGGGGAGCAGCCCCCAAAGCTGCCCAGTCGGCCCCATGCCTTGCCCCCCCCCGCAGCTGGGCGCGCAG
>NW_025360914.1:0-1197 GCF_016433145.1 Gracilinanus agilis
TCTTCAATGAAATTATTAATTGTTTCTATGAGTTCTTCTTTAACTATCTGATTTTGGAGAATCATATTATTTAATTTCCTTTTAGTTTTTGATTTGCCTGTCCATGTGCTTTTACTGATTATTATTTTTACTGCATTATGATCTGAAAAGGTTACATTTATTATTTGTGCTCTTTTGCATTTGTTTGACATGTTTCTATGCCTTAGCATATGGTCAATCTTTGTGAATGTACCACATGCACCTGAAAAGAAGGTGTATTCGTTTTTGTCCCTATTTATTTTTCTCCCCATATATATTTACTCTAATTTTTCTAGGTTTTGATTCATCTTTCTTATGCCTTTCTTATTTATTTTTGGTTTGATTTATCTACATCTGATAGAGGAATATTTAGATCTCCTACTAGGGCAAACTTTTTAAAGAGGGGGCCAAAGGAAAGTGTAATGAAGTAATTTAGAGAATAGAATAGAAATTTATGATGAATAAGAAATACCAAGGGATAATAGCTTGGCCATCAGTTTTGAACATTCTGGATTGGAATGCAACTGAAGGGAGTGTGAACTGTCAGTGCTGGTGTGAGAGAGTTTGGAGCAGAGGTCCAGCCAGCAGTGACTCCATGAGCTTGGGATCTTTGGGATTGGAGAAGCTTTAAAACAGCATCTCTCAAGACCACCCTTGGTAGTGGATAGTGTCTGTTTCTTGTGGACAGTCTGCTGGCATTTTTCCCTACCTGGTATCTCTTGCATTATTGGCTTTTACAAGGAGATGGTTTCTGTTATCCTGAAGTCATCACAGGACTAGTTGTGAGAATCCCAATACCCATCTCTCTCCCTCTAGTCTTCAGTCAAGGCTGTCAGCCTGACTGAAGTTGGGTTGACAGAGAAACTCCTTAGAACTCCGTTTTCTTGTCAGATATTCCTAGATATAGATATACCACTGTAATGCAGGTTTGCTGCAAGAATCCTTTGCATCTGCAAAACCAACAGAAGCAACCCTGGAAGTTAAGGAAACAAAATGTTGACCCAGCCTGACCCTGCTCTCACAGCCAAAAACCGTTGGAGCCAGGCATATAAATATTCCTGGAGAACCAACTGTGGGGCTGATTTTTCTTGATCTGATCCAGACATCCTGCTATCCCCTGCATCTCCCCATTGGGTCCTGGGAGGAGGAAATTTGGGGGGAGGATAATGTAGGATTTTC